>NC_045453.1:32634056-32822226 GCF_002776525.5 Piliocolobus tephrosceles | reverse complement strand
GAGTGGCTCTCCCTGGCAGGCAGTGACGATGCAGGCCTGTTGAGACCCGGCAAGGAATGAGCCAAGCAGATTCTGTTTGCGTTAATCCTGCCAGCGCAGAAGCTGCATCTCAGGGTACAGTGACTACAAAATGAGCTTTCGGGCCACGAGCATCTTCCAGCAGAATCTGGGGGTGTCGAGGCTGCCAGACACAGCAGGCATGCCCGCCTGATCCCATGTTGGACAGGCAGGGCTCGTGGCTACCCCAGCTTGCTGTGGGGAAGGGTGCAGAGAATCGAATCCCAGCTGCAGCTGGTTCCTGACAGGCCAGGCAGCACTTTGGCACTGCAGATTCATCGTCTTCTCTGGCACCCAGCTTGAGTGCCAGCCTTGAAAAAAATCAATCAGCTGTGCGTCTAATGAATTATAAGCTCTGAGCACCTTGAGCCTGTGCCATGAGACAGGCTGAGCTCTGCATCCTGGCTTGGTGGAGCCCCTGGATGTGACCAGCCTCCTGCTGCGGTGTGACTGCAAAACGCCTTCCCCACCGCCCTGGGCAGTGTGGCTGCTGCCTGACAGCGAGCAGCAAAGCCCTAAGAAAGGATTGCCATCAAGCGTTCATGGTGCAGGCTTCCTGGGGCATTTATTCTGTCTCTTGTTCATGGCAAGGTGAGGCGGGGATTCATCACGTCAGGTCCTGTTCCTCCTGATTCGATTCTGTGTCTGACCTTGCCCAATCATACAAAACCATCCCCCTCTACCAGCAATTTAGGTCGAGGAAAGTACGGACACCCCTCATTATCCAAACATTGTCAATTCCTGGAAACACTTTGGAGAGCAGATTTTCAGACATCAGGGCTTCATCCCTTTATGTGAACGGGGAAAAAATATTAATACATTCCCAGGCCAACAAAAAAAAATCCCCAACCAATTTTCCAAATATCTCTTAAAACACTCTTAAACGCCTAGATAGCAATATGCTAAGGAGGCTTGCACAATGCCAACATTTACAACTCCTGCTTTCTAATGAGTCTACATGGGATGAACTTCTGGATGGGGATGTTCACACGCAGTATTTAACTGCACTGAATGCAGTCAGACTGGAATTATGTTTTCCTTCTACACTGTAAGGGATGTGCATAAAATGTTAACCGCACAAATGAGGTAACAGGTGAAAGACAGAAGCTAGGTCACATCCAGCTTGGGAGGAGCAACATGGGAGCTAGAAACGGCTAGACCCCAAGAAAAGGGAGGGAGGGGAGGAGAGTGACACTGCAGAGCGGCTCTGAATGATCTGGCAGGATCCCAGTGGGCAGGGAGCTGAGATGCCCACTGCCGTGCACCCACCCTCTAGTGGGCACCTCCAGGCACTTTCTTATTCTAAGTGAACTTGGGTAAAACGTTAACACATTGTTAAGGTAGATAATTTAGATCAGGAAAAACTGGGGTGGGCGGAGGGATCAGTACTGGGTTTTGCCTCCCAAAAGGTAACTGGGCAGTGACCGTGTGTGGCAGGGACAAATGCATTCGGGCGCTTGACGTTCAGCCCTCCCCTTCCCCTACCCACTAAAGAAAATGTCACGTTTGCCGTTTGCCGTTTATGTCCGCCTCATGCTAAAACGTGGAGCAGAAAACAAGGCCAGAGCCGTGAGGACTGGCTCCGCGGAGCCTCCGGGAAAGAAAAGGCTCTGGAAAAGCTCTGGAGTGAGACCATGGGAGGGGAGAAATATGCGGTGAGAGAATCGGAGGGAAAGTCAGACAGAGGTTTAGAGGAGTCGAAACAACTGGATCTCCTCAAAGGGTTTGGATGAACTCAAGTCATTTTTCCAATTGCTTTGAGTGTCTGTTGCTTCTCTTAGCGGGATGCTGACCTAAGAGCAAGGCAAATGGGGCCGCAGAGACACTCAGTTTATGCTGGGACGTTCAGTTCAGTCTGCTCAGATTTAATTTGGGCAGCAGCATTCACTTTTTAAGGGTGCTATAGGTGCCACCAGAAAGTCTAGTGTTCAAAAGTGTGCTACAAACACAAGGAGGCTGAGTGCCACCTGGTGCCCTGTCACAATACCTTGTTACTCATCCACCCCAGCGCACCTGCGCTTTCCCAGGGCGGCCTCGATCACAATCCCCTGCTCTCTGGTGGTGTTGCGAGCACTCCACCATGAACATGTTTCAACTGAGTCTTCTTAGTGTTGACGAGAAACTAAGCCCAGACGGAACAGGCAGTTCCCCCAAGCTCCCTCAGGACATGGTGAGTGTGGGATCTGGACCCAGGCAGGCTGGCTCTGCAGCCAGGCCCTTCACTGCAGCTGCCCTTCAAAGAATGCCTGGCTGTGCAACACTGCACCCTGAACCACCTCCTGTCACCACTCATGAGGCCTGTCCCCCCCTGCATGGCTCACACTTGCAAGTCATTGTCAGGACTTACCTGACAATGTTATGTGTTACAATCACATAACCTTGATTATTGACTTGGTTCTGCTATGAGCCTCGCCCATCACACCCCTCAAACCTATAGACCTCCCCAAGCCCCAGATTCTTCCTTGTCAAGCGGGGGTTGTTGTGAAGGACCCACGAGGCAGCACCTGTGTGGAAGGTGTGGCGGCCCAGGGCCCACCTCAATCACCTGCAGCACAGGTCCCCAGCCTCTGCCTGTGGACCCTCACTGGCCCCAGGAGCACATGGCCTGTGCTGGGCAAACTAGAAGCACCAGGAGGTCATGGCCAGGAGCAGGAAGTGGTGGTCAACACCGAGTTTTCCAGCCCTCCAGGGGCAATTCTGACACATGACGCAACATAGTCGCTTAGACACCCCCACCAGAGAAATCAAACCCCAAGATCCTCAGTGATGGCCTTGTCTGTGGTCACCCTATTCCCCAGACTTGCTCCCTTCCAGGTTTCAGTGCCACTTCCTCACGGTACTGCTGGACCACCGCCCATGTTAGCCACTTGCACCCGAATCCTCAGCTCGAGGTCTGCTTTGGGGCGACCTTATATTAAGAGAGCACAGCCTGACACCTAGTAAATACTAAGCCCTCAGCAAAAGGTATGTGTGTGATATAGAGGGAAAAAAGATTCATGCATGCCTGCATGTGTGTATGTATGCATATGTGTACCAATATGCACTTGCAAATGTGGAAATCTATATGAATGTACATGCATTTATCTGTATGTATATATGCATGCATACAGATATGTGCATGTATGTGTATGTCTATCTGATAGCTGTCTATATCCACATATGTATATGTATGCATATAGATGTGTGCATGTATGTATATGTGTGTATATCTACATTATGTGTATGTGTAATGCATGTGTGTTGATGTCAGTGCATGTGTGTATATGTACATGAATGCACATGCATGTATAAATGTGTATATATGTGTGTACATATGCATGCATGTGCATATTTAAATATAGCAGTGTGTGTGTTTGCATAAGTGTATATGGGCATATATGTGCATATATGTATAGTCATGTGTATATAGATGTGTGTTTATACATAAACATGTGAGTATATATCAATGTATATACCTATATGTGTATATATGTATTATACATATATGTGGATGTGGGCATAAGTATTTGTGGGTGCACGCATGTGTACTGTATATGTACACATCTATAAGATGCACATTTCTGTGTGTATCTGTAGGTCTATACGTGCATGTGCATGTGTGAGTGTACATGTGCATACATAGGTATATGTGTGTATGTATATATGAATGTGTGTCTGTATGTGTATTCATCATGTGTGTATGTGTGTGCCCATGTGTGTGCATGTGTTCCTGTGTGCACATGTGTGTTCCTGTATGTGCATATATGTACATATGCGTGTGTCCACAGCTGTGATGTGAGAGTCACACAGGAGGAAACAGGTGCTTCCTGACTGCACCCCCAGAAAGTATTCTCCGAGGGCCTTTCAGTGACTCTCTGCTGGCCTCACTTCCAGGCCCCCACGCTGGGCCTTATCCCACCTCTCCCTGCCCTCGGCTCCTTCTTTGCACAGGTTCCCATTCACCAGAGGTCCCCGACTTCCTCCCCACACCAGGTTACCCTGGGAGGTGGGAAAACCGGAAGAGGAAACCTCACAGCAGAGCCCGCCGACAGCTGCTCAGTGGCAGGACCCAGGGCGGCTGGAAGGAAATGAAATCCCCTCTCACTTAACAGCCTAATAAGGATTTGAACCTGAGTCTGCCAGGAATTGTCAGTTTAGCTGCTTTCTCAGATGTGAAGAACATGTCTGCGCTTTCAAGCATGCCCCGGGGAGGAGCCGTGACAGGCTGGAGGGGAGGATGGCGCCTCTTGCTCAGGCTCCACCTGCCCGAGCCTCTCTGCGAGCCCCCAGAAAACAGCACCGACCCGGCAGGGGAGCCAGTTGCATAGATGAGAGGGGGCAGCTGCCCCGGGAGACCAGCGCTTGCGGGGGAAAATGATGTCAGCAAGATGCAGCCTCAGCGCAGCAAGGACTCACTTAAAGACATTTCCAGCTGACCTGGGCAACCTGATCCTCCTGGGAGAGGGGCCCACAGACTCAGAGGAGCTGCACAGCTCAGAGCCCAATCCTCAGGGCTGTGCACTTAGCCAGACAGACTGAGCTGCATGAAACTGCTTTGTCATTCACATTGGGCCATTCACACTGTCCCACGTGGAATCCTCACCCCTAATCCTGCCGGCAGGGAGCCAGGCCCAGGGCCCCGCTCTTCCTCCTTCCGCCTCATGTGCTCTGCTCAGCCACCTTGGCCTCCTTCTAGGTCTTCAACAAGAGGCTCATCCCCCCTCCCAGGGTTTGCTCTGGCTGCTCCGTCTGCCTGGAGTGCCCGTCCCAGCTCCTCACAGGTGCGGCTTGTTCTGGGCAGTCAGGTGCTTCAGGCTTCCCTGCCCCCTGCCACCAGCCTCCTATCTAATTTCATTCTTGCAGCTGGCCCTTTCCTACTTTGTCTTGTTTAACTCCCTAGCAGTTATTTTCTTCCCTCTCCCTGGAAGGTAAGACCCCTGGTCATCGTGGGCCTTGCGTGTGTTACTCATGCTGCATCCTCGGAGCCCAGAGGCATGGAGTAGCTGCTCACTAAATCCTCACGGAATGAATGAATGATTGACCATACCCATCACATTAAGCCTTATGGGATTATTATCAAGAACGTCCTGTTTAATGCTGGGGACACGCGGCCCCACTTCCATCCCTGGGCCTTGGTGTACAGACCAGAAAGCCCGGGACGGACCACCCGTCCTCCCTACAGGGGACTAACTTGCACAAACCAATGGGCATCAGCACCCGTGGGGAGCAGCCGTGACCCCTGGGTCCTCGGTACCAGCCACAAAGCCAGTTCTGAGTTTGTTCAGAATCCTGCTTAGAATGCAGGATGCGCCTACACTAGAGATCTCTTAATACGACCACCAAACACCATGGGATTTTCAAAGGTAGCTGTCACAGCCACAGTGCACAAGCTCTGTTCCTGGCTTGCTTCTGCCATCTGCTGGCCACTTGATAAAAGGCACTGGGGGATTATTTTCCAGTCTCTCTGATGCTCTTGTTTCCTTGTGGGAGGAACTCATCATCACCTTTCTTGATCTTGACAAGGGCTGCTTGGCAGACCTGGCCCACAAGTAGTGCAATTCGGGAAGATCCTCGACCCCTTGTGGGTGGGGCAGTCATCCGGTCCTGCATCTTATGACTTCACACGTTAAAAACGTTAACTTGCTAAACACTCAATGTGAAACCTAGGAGTAAGGGACAATTATCTTTACTGTCTACAACAAGGATGTTCAGGCACAGAGAGGCTAAGTAAGTTGTGCAAAGTCACATGGCTACAGAGTTGTGGAGCCGAGATTGGGACTCAAGCAATAAGGCACTTTGATGGCAGGCACCTTGACGGGACACCCTTTACCGACAACTATGCAAACAGCCCAGGTGCTCCTGTGACCCCTGATCCAAGGGGTACCACCACAGCACCAGAGAGACAGGGATGTGGGAAGAGCAGAGGACAGAAGAGGACACGTGCATCTAACCACTCGGAGGACAGGAGAAGGCGCCCTAGCCTTCTGAGCCGCCATCTTCCAATCAGGAGGATGGGACCACTGGATACACAATCTCGTGGCTTTCTCGACAGTTCTCTGAACAGGACAGAGAGGCAGGGAAGCATAGTGGTTAGAGCACAGGCTTTTTGGTCAGACAGAACTGGGTTAAAGATCAGACACTTCCACTCACTCTCAATGAGTCCGTATCTGTAAGCCTAAGCTTCCCTCACACATGATGACCAAAAAAAAAAAAAAAAAAAAAAGGAGGCCACGTGCAAAGCTTTTAGCATTGTTTCTGGTTCAGGGTAAGGACTTAATACATGTTTTCTATCATTATAACCACATTAAAGGCTCTGAGAAGCCCTGCAGGAAGGAAAACTACTTGTCTTTATCTCAGCCATCCCCATGCTGGCTACCCACCATGGAGCCCGCAGCTCTGTCACCCCATGGAGCCCATGTGCCTGGTCCATTCAAACTTTCCCTCACATGGGAGCCTCAGGCCCCACTGGAAACAGACTCAGGAGACAAGCCCAGGTCTCCTGCTCCCAGCTCCCCGCTCTGTATTTCTGCTTCCATCCATCTACCCCGAAAGCAGTTTTTACAACCCATCAACCAAAGAACTCAGAGACAATTCTCCAAGGCTCTCAGGAGGGAATATTTCATCTCTGGCTTCTACAGTGCTTATTTGTCAGTTTTACAGACCAGAGGCAATTAAGAGTCTAAGGCGAGAAGGCTGTTTTTAATAATTCTATCATTATTCTCAATTTTCAGCACCACCACACATGAAAAACCCATTTCCAATTTCCTTAAAGGTGTTAAATGGTTTTTGCCCTGTGTTGTAAAACTTTGCAGTCAGCCAAGCTGCTGCGAAGCGGGCTTGCAGCATCGGGTCCTGAGCTGTGGGAACGACTTGACTGGGCCTGATATGCTGAAGCCCACTCTTCCCCCAAATGTTCAATTCCCAGCACATGCCGCGCGGGTCACTGTGGATTTCAGGGTGGACTCACAGCGCTGCTGGGTGTCGCAGTCCATGAAATTTCACAAGACTCAGTGCAGGGCACCTCCACCCGCCCAGGCGCAGGCGGGATGTGAACCGGAAACCACTCTTTCCTGCCGGTCAACACCCAGGAACTGATTAAGTAACCTGGTGCCCAGCCCCTCTGACAGTCACAGAGCCAAGAAGAGGGAAGTGAGGCGGCATCCAAGGCGGCCCCTGCAAAGAACTAAGCAAGGCAAGCTCAAGGGGTCCAGGACTCCACAGCAGCTGGTGGAGGGGCAGGAGGGGCTTTCCGTTTTCAGGGCATTGAAAGTCCTTGAAAGGAGAAAACTTTGATTAAGAATGGCAAGGCCTGGATGCAGAAGGTGGGAGACCCCTGCCCTTAGTAACTGTCATAGTTGCCGGTGACAACTGTGATAAAGAGATGACTTCCCATGGCACGCACTTGCTGCCCTCCACGGTTCTAGGCTCATCACAGAGAACTCTTCATTTTCATGAGGCCCCGTAAGGACATCCCTATTCCTATGATCCTTATCAATATCCTGATGTTACAAATGAGGGAACCGGGACACACAGACGCTGAGGAACTTGTCTAAAGTCACATCATGGGGACAGAGCCTGGGACACAGCCGCGAGAGGGACAGACAGGCCCTGCCCCTGTGCGCCAAGCCATCTGCTGGGGAGGCAGAAATCAAACAACTCGTGGCTGCCCTTGTGCCCAGCGCCGTGGGCAGGAGCGAGCTGCTTTGAAGAGACAGCGTGGTGACCTGCCCTGCTGGCCCAGGCAGCATCACACAGCAAGAAGGCGGCTTTGAAGGGTTTTAAACAGAGTCGTGTTCCACGTCCACAGAGAGAGGGCTGCAAGCCTTTGTGTTTTCCACACTGTGTTATATGGCGTTGGGGTTCACAGACCTGCCTCGGAAGCTGCTCATGGGCAAATGGATGACCATGGGTGGGGAAGGAAATTTCCCTCAAATACACACATGCTTCACCTAGAGCAGCCAAGCTGTTGGTATGTTTGTGTGTATTCATGTGTGTGTGTATGTTTGTGTGTGTGTCTTAGGCCTAACGGTTCACTGAGTTTAAGGATCTCTCAGCTCCCTTTCAGCCCAAATGTTTCGTAATTTGGTGATTAGCACACAGTGACCAGGCAATACACGTTCATCAAAATGCACCAATGAGACAGAGACAGGAGAGGATGTTTTGGCAGCAAACAAACATCCAGGAGGCACGGTACACCCCCATCCCCGGCCCCAACCTCAGAGAGACGATCGGGGAAACAGAGGAAATTAGTATGAAATGGCCAAAGAGACTTACCAAGCAACATCAGACTCCCTGCGACGTGTGTGCTGATGGGACAGAGCGGGAGTTATTCCTACACTTAAGAAATAACCAAGCATTCTGCATGCCCAAAACCAATTTGGGTTTTAAATACCTTTCATAATTTTTCTGACTACAGAGGTAATATATCCTCAGGGCATAACATTTAGAAATTGTAGAAGAGTATTTTTAAAAATCCAACCATTGAGCAATAACCATTATAAAAATTTTACTGTCTTCCTTTCTTGTCATTTATCTAGGCTCATACAGATATTTGGGGCTTTTTTCACAAAAATAGGAAAATGTTAAAAAATGCATTCTAATATTCTCTCAAGATTTTATTAGATTTATCATAACCATAAAAGATCTGAACACTTTTAACGACAGCATATTATTCCATTTCCATGGAATTACGGTAATGAATCTCCTACTGGTGGGTTTCAGTTGCTTCCACATTTGAATGTAAATAATTTGGGGGCAGTTCTCCTTCCATCAATGGCAGACTAGGCTGAATACAGTCGAGGTTTTGCAGGCACACACTGTGCCCAAATTAAAGCCACAGCCCAGGATGTTGGCCGTGGAGAGATGATGCTTTCAACTCTATCAACTCTTGAAGTTGGTGAACTGTGGCTTCTCCCCTTCAGGCGCTGGCAGACCTTCTCCTCACACTCTTGGCTCTTTGCTGGGCTGACAACTCCCTACTTGCCCTGCAGGCCTTCCCTGAGCTCTGGGGTCTTCTTTCTGCCCGCTTCCATAGCTCCCTGTGGCTGCCGCATCTCAGCACTGCCATCCTACGTGACTCTTTGTCCACGCCTACCTCCCTAGACCATGCACCCTTTGTGAGCTAGGTCTTTGTCTTCCACATGGAAGTTCTCATTAAACACTTGAATAAAGGAATGAATAAACAAATGAATGAACAAACAGTCTAACAAAGAAGGAGCACATGGGCTGACCTTGCAGGGCTCTCAGGCCAAATCCTGGAGGCGCCTTCTGCAGCGTTTCTGTCTCCCAGCCGCTTTACCTGTTGCTCAGGCTGCTCCTCAGAAGTGGCGCATGCAGGAAGCACGTGCTTGTTTGTGCTGGCTCCATGTTTGTTTGCATTTAGGATCACGGAGTTTACTCAATTAAGCAAGAGTGGAGAGGAGGCACTGCCTCTATTCAGCAGACGAAACAAAGAGAGAAAAGGGGAAGATGCCTACGGCAGATTTCTCCCGCTTTCAGTCTTAAATACATAACTAGTTTCCCGATGCTAATTTTCCTCTTTATGATCTTGTCCATCTGTGCACGGCGATGAGGTCTAATCCCCTGTGGTCCCGAAAGCCACGTGGCAATGAGTTTCCAGGCCACGTCCCTATTGCACCAGAACAGCCCACGTGTGTCTTTGTGAGCATGTTCATAGTTAACCTTGTTGATCATTACATGAAGGTATTTAATCCTTACAACAAGCCTGGGCGACAGGAACTCTTACTGTCCAAATTGCACAGATGGGGAAGCTGAGACACAGAGAGGTAACGTAACTTGCTCAAGGCTACACAGCCAGCAGTGGCAGAGCCTGGATTTTAATCCTGACAATCTAACTTCAAAACCTGTACCTGTGATCAGCAGCTAGCCCTCAATAGCCAATGTGCTGATTTCTCAAGAAATTCCAGCACATTTCCGCCATATATAATCAGCCTGTTATTTCCAGCGAATATAAATGCCATGGGTTTAATTTAATGAAAGCTGTTATCGGAAAAGATACACCAAGATAATTAATTCCTTAAACAATGGAGATGAGGCTGCAGTTGTGTACAATTTTGTTTTTAACTGGAGGTCTCCCACCTCTGGAAGAGGGTGTGCTAGAAAGCTGAGAATCCCAGAAAGAGAATTGGGGAGTGAGTCTGGAGGCTGCGCGGACCTCAGGGTCATGGCAGGTATGCTAGTGTGTGGGTGCCGGACCCGGAAGGGGGTGCCAAGATCACCTGGAACAGAGCATCCAGATAGCTGGACAAAGCTCTCAGAGATCCTTCCCTGCTTTGAAATGAGATAACCAATCCAGGGTGTAAGTCCATCCTGGAGCCATGGCAGAGAGAAGACTAGGACCCAGCCCGCCAGCCCCTTTTTGAGGCTGGGACTTCTTGTTACCTCTATAGGATAGTATGATAAAGCCCCCCTCCGGCACAGGGCCAACTGGCATAGAGTAGGTAAGTTCTGCAGGTTCAGAGGTTAGTTTTAGCCTCCTTACCCTTTATGATAGCACCCTCATCCCCCCCGCCGCAACTTCCTATTGTGTGAATCCTGCTGGGTGGGACTCTCCAAACAAGATCCACCCTGCCCAGAGGGGAGGCACATGACCTGAGCAGATCCACGGGACCCTCTTGCTCAAGGTCCCCACCTTTGAGGAGAAGACCCCCAAAAGAGTAGAAAAGGTGCCTATTTCTTCTGGCCACAGCCCTGAGGCCTCCCGGACAGCAGAGTGCCTAGGCTCTGGTTCTTTCTAGGTCCATTTCTCCAGCTTCTGCCCTAAATTTGTGCATTTCCCCAAGCCCTTCCAGAAAACGCCCTCTCTGCTTCCCTGTTACTCTGGCTGTTGCTGACATTCAGGGCCCCTGGCAAAGCAGATGCCCCACAGCTGCTTGTTGAGAGAACAAACAGCATCTGAGAGTGGGCGTGTGTATCCTCTGCAGCACCCCAGGCCCCGGTCAAGAGCTCTGCTTTTGTTTCACTGCCAGGAGAGCTTGGGAGCATCTCTGCACCCCACTCAGCCTGTGTGTCCCCCACAAAATGAAAACCGTAACAGTTCCACAGGGCAGGAATGTGGTAGAACAACATAATGAAGGTGAAGTGCCAAGCTCAGAACTTGGCACCTGGCATCTGGTACAGACCAATGATGTTCTCTCTCAAGAGCCCTGGGCTGGAATCCCCCTTCTTGAATGTCCTCTCTTTGCAACCTCTTTGAGGCTCTGTTTCTTCAACTCTGAAATGGACACAACAGAGCCCCACTTGAGGAGTGAGAAGCATGGGAAGTGAAATGCATCAACACCCCTGATGCATGAGACACAGACCTCGGTGACTTTTTGAGGTATACCAATAGAGACATGATGAGAAGTACTTTCGTTTTGCTAACTGCCCTTCTATTTCTCTGGTTACATAAAAAGTCTCAGGTCTGCACTCATCTCTACTAAAGACCCCATCATAATAAAGAGAGTACAGGGCTCAGCTGGGTGCTCACAGGCAATACCATCAACCAGCATTTAGTTGTATGTTTTATGTCATATTTGGTATGGTTTCTTCCCATTCCTAGAAAGTCTTACTAGTTTTCCACTTGGAAGAGAGTTGGAAATCTTACTTTTTTCTTTTTAAATTTATTTAATTTTTAATGTTTGTGGGTATGTAGTAGGTATATATATTTATAGGGTTCCTGAAATGTTTTGATCCAGGTGTGCAACGCATAGTAACCACATCATGGAGAATGGGGATATTCTCCCTGAGCATTTATCCTTTCTGTGGCAAACAATCCAATTTACTTGATTCGTTATTTTTAAATGTACAATTCAGTTACTAGTAACTATAGGCACCCTGTTGTGCTATCAAATAGTAGGTCTTGTTCATTCTCTCTAATTTGTTTGTACCCCACTTTAAAAATACATTCATTTTAAATAAGAAATTGAGTTGCTTTAAAGAAAAATCGGAAGTAAATAACAGTACCAGCATTAGAAGAACATGGTCAAGACCTTGAAGGTGGCACATGCTAGACGGTAAGGAGGCTGGAGATAGTGGATGTAATGCAACAGGAACATGGCAGGTGTGCTGTCAATTCAAGCTGTCATCATTATTATCATTAGCCCCAGTTAGCAGGCCTGGTGTGAGCAAAGGGGCCGGCCTGCACTAACCCCCTTCCGAAAGCTGCTACACTTTGGAAGAATAATCGGCTCTGAGGGCCATAGCGATAATTATACAGGGGATCCATGCCACTGTGCCTGGTGATTAATCACCAGCTCTCCCTGATGCTTCCAAGCAACCCCTGCTGATGGGCATAATCAAACTCTGCAACGTGGGTCCTCCCACCAGCCCACAAAACATGCCCCTTGTGGCTCAGACAGATGTTTCTTGGGTTTCAGACCATGGGAAAATAAATGGGCTAATTCATCGCTGCTCCTCTGAAAAACACAGTCCAACCCTGCAATATCCACCAACTCCCTGCTGGCAGAGGTCACCCACTGCACGGGAGACCCCAAGAGACAAATGGCATCCTTTGCCTGTGATTGCTTAGTGGACATCTGGGGTGCCAGACCCAGACATGGCCCTCAGGTGGAGTTCATTCTCAATCCCACCTCCAGGTGGCACTTTTCATCTGAGAGGCTCAGCCCCAGCCAGGGAAGCGCTGCTGTCCTTAGCCATGTGAGCCACAGGTAGTAACTAGAGACAATGTTCATAATACACCTGTGCAGGGGATAAACACAGGCGGGCTCTTGTGATGGTTTGCTTGCATAAAAATGAAAATGAGCCAGGCAGAAGCCTGCAATATGAAGTGTGACTCTGACTGGAGCTGAACAATATTTGTCCCCCTTATCCAAAATGTCAACATCACCGCATCTTTTTCCTAATAGAGCTGTGTGCCCATGCGTCTTGAAAGAAGATCTGCACCATAATTTGTAAACGCCCAGGAGTCAGTATGTCAATTATCTGAGGACTCCACGGATATGATGAATGGACAGAAAGACAAGGACAAAATTGGAATCCAGGTTAGGAAGTAGGAGAGACAGGGACCCTAGGGGAGAGAGGAGCAAGAGGGTGAAGAAAGGAAGTGGGAGGTCAGAGAAAGGAAGGAAGAAAAACAAGAAAGAAGGAAAAGAGATGACTCATATATTAGTCAGGACCTCTCGACTGGAAGTCGCAACAACCGAAAACAAACTGGATTAAAAAGAAGTAGAAGAATAGTGACTCATGGAACTGAGATATCCAGCAAATGAAAAGACTTCATGCAAAACTGGATGCAGGCGTCCAAACAATAGTATCGGCACCCATTGTCCCTCCATCTCGCCACGCTGCTGTCCTCTGCACCTCAGGAAGGCAGGTATGGAGCAAGGCTAGTCTCCAGTAACTTTGGATTTTCACCACCTTACAGACCAGTAACCCAGACGCAGGAGAGCAACCCTGCGTTTATATTGAGTCCCCCTCCTCAAAAGACTCTCATTGGCTTTCCCAGGTCATGTGCTCATTGCTGGACCAATCACTGAATCCAGGAACAATGGCGTATTCTGATTGGTCAGCTTGGGACATGTGATTAACAGTCTCAATGACAACATGGACAGAAGAGGAGAGTAGTTCCCGGCATGAGGGGTGTTAGGCAGATAGAAAAGGCAGAAAGGGAAGAGAAGGAAAATGAAATTTCCTGGACACCTGCTCTCTGTCAAGCACAATTGAAATCGTTGTTTTTTTCCGATTTAATCGTAATCATAACCCTGCCAGATATGCATTTGTATCCCCATTTTACTAGTGAGAAAATTGAAACCGTGTCAAACTTGGCCACCTCCAGCTATACAGACATATCAGACACTGGGATGTGACAGTGGTAGATGGATACATGCAGCCCCACCGCCACCACACTACAGAGGACTGATGTGTTCATGAGCCCACCTGGGCTGCTGGCCCATGAAACTTCAGCTCCTACCTTGGTTGATCAGTCAGGCAGCAGCCCTGGCTCCAATGCAGCTCATGGACTCTTCAAAGACCTTTGTTACTTGTTACTTAGCAATCATTGGCCCACTTACTCACTCATCATGTAAAAATACTTTCGTAGTCCCTACAATATACCAGCTGCTGTAATAGGTACCAGGAACACACGAATGAATAAGATACAACCCCAGCCCTCAAGGAAAGACAGGCAGGCAATCAGGAAAATCAGAAACAAACATTTGTAAAAATATTCTGAAGAGGCAAATGCAGGAAGATCTTGATTATGAGGAACACTCCAAAAATGTATCTAATTTGGGGGGGTCAAACTTTCTAGATAGCTAAGGCCTTAGGTTTTTTGGTTTTTTGCTTGGTTTGTTTTCGTTTTGTTTTTTGTTGTTATTTTTGTCATTGTAGTTTTTTGAGATGGAGTCCCGCTCTGTCGCCCAGCCTGGGGTGCAGTGGCATGATCTCGACTCACTGTAACCTCCACCTCCCTGGTTCAAGTGATTCTCCTGTTTCAGCCTCCCAAGTAGCTGGGACTACAGGCACATACCACCACACTCAGCTAATTTTTGTATTTTTACTAGAGATGGGGTTTCACCGTACTGGTCAGGCTGGTCTCGAACTTCTGACCTCAGATGATCCACCTGCCTTGGCCTCCCAAAATGCTAGGATTACAGGCGTGAGTCACCGCGTCTTAGGTCTTTAAGAATAAAACTGGCTACAGTGAGCTATAATTGCACCACTGCATTCCAGCCTGGACGACAAAGCAATACCTTGTGTCTAAAATAAAAATAAACATAAAATAATGGGGGTCCTTCCAGGATAGAAATATTTCTTAACTGTAGCACATACTTTTCCTGACTACCTGAGTGGCATCTGCTGCACCCAGTGGAACCTTCCTTGATGACTTAGGGTCTTCATGGTCAACATGAGTGAGATAATGAACTGAGTGGCCTCACAGTGGACCTGGCTGCCCAGGGGCAAGTACTGGAGGCACTGGGGGAGGCTACAACCCCCTGTGGGTGAGATCTTGTAGGTATATTGAAAAGAATGCAGGATTCTGCAGAGATTCTCAACAGGGAGTGATTGTGTCCCCCAAAGGATATATGGCAATGTCTGGAGACATTTGTGGTTATCAAAACTAGGGAAGGAGAGGTTACTGCTGGAGTCCAGTGGGTAGAGGCCAGGGATGTTGCTAAACATCCTACAATGCACATGATGGCCCCATACAATACAGAATTATCCAGCCACAAATGTCAATGGTACTGAGCTTGAGAAATCTCAGGCTAGATGGAAACTGGTTTGTTGAAGAAATAATCCAAATACATGATTTAGCTTAGTGTATGGCAAATAAGGAGCTGTTAAAATGTGTTGAAATATTCACTGCTATTATCTTCATCGCCACCATCATAACCATCACTATCATCATCATTATTATTATCACAATATTTTTTTCTTATAAAGACACTTTCGCCGGGCACGGTGGCTCAAGCCTGTAATCCCAGCACTTTGGGAGGCCGAGACGGGCGGATCACAAGGTCAGGAGATCAAGACCATCCTGGCTAACCCGGTGAAACCCCGTCTCTACTAAAAAAATACAAAAAACTAGCCAGCCGGGCGAGGTGGCAGGTGCTTGTAGTCCCAGCTACTCGGGAGGCTGAGGCAGGAGAATGGCATAAACCCGGGAGGCGGAGCTTGCAGTGAGCTGAGATCTGGCCACTGCACTCCAGCCTGGGCGACAGAGCAAGACTCCATCTCAAAAAAAAGAAAGAAAAAAAAACAAAGACATTTCCAACCTACTGTATTCCATTCGGGCAATGGTAACAAGGATTGCTGAGTTAGACCTGCATCGTCAGAGCACACACATTGTTGTTCCATCACTAACTCCTAAGACGACTTTTAATACATTACTCTGATCCTCCTAAGGAGCTCAAGATGCTCACCTATAAAATGAGCAAACTGCTGTCCTCTTCATATGATGAAGACAGAGCTCAGTGCACATTAAGTTTCCTGCTGTGAATTGCTTTGAATGTCATGATGAAAAACCAGGTTATACATCCAAGAAAGTAGATTCCCATATTCCTCCATGGCTGTCAGTTTCACTGCTGGAAACACCACAGCTATGACCCTGACTAACCTTCAGCTATGTTCCTCTCTTGCAATCCTCCAGCCCTTCAGCATCTGGGCAAAATAACTGTCCCCTGCCCACCCCCTGCAGCACACATAATCTCCGTGGACTATCTAGCCCTCTACAGAAGATTTCTGAAGATTCTAAGAAGTGAGAGAAGGAGGCCCTGGACTTTCCAATGGTCACCTTGCCTGTCTTTGTGGGGAAAAGAAAGAAAGATCAGACTGTTACTGTGTCTATATAGAAAGAAGTAGACATAAGAGACTCCACTTTGTTCTATATTTGAGATGCTGTTAATCTGTGACCCTACCCCCAACCTTGTCCTTGCAAGAGACATGTGCTGTGGTGACTCAAGGCTCAATGGATTTTGGGCTGTGCAGGATGTGCTTTGTTAAACAAGTACCTGAAGGCAGCTTGCTGGTTAAAAGTCATCACCATTCTCTTAATCTCAAGTACCCAGGGACCTCTGCCTAGGAAAGCTAGGTATTGTCCAAGGTTTCTCTCCATGTGATAGTCTGAAATATGGCCTCGTGGGAAGAGAAGGACCTGATCGTCCCCCAGCCCGACACCCATGAAGGGTCTGTGCTGAGAGGACTAGTACAAGAGGAAAGAAGGCCTTTTGGCAGATGTTGGCAGTTAAGATAAAGAAAAGCATCTGTCTCCTGCAGGTCCCTGGGCAATGGAACATCTCGGTGTAAAACCCGATTGTATGCTTTGCTTACTGAGAGAGGAGAAAACTGCCTTAGGGCAAAAGGTGGGACTTGCTGGAACAATGCTGCTAAAAGGTTTATGGAGATGTTTGCATACGCATATCAAGGCACAGCATTTTCCTTTGAACTTATTCATGTCACAGAGATCTTTATCCATATGTCTTACTGCTAATTTTCTCCCTACAATGATCCTATTGTCCTGCTACTCCCTTATCTTTAAGATGGTAAAGATAATTATCAATAAATACTAAGGGAACTCAGAGACCGGTGCCAGCGTGGGTCCTCTGTATGCTGAGCGCGGGTCCCCTGGGCCCACATTTTCTTTCTCTATACTTTGTCCCTGTGTCTCATTTCTTTTCTCAAGTCTCTCGTTCCATCTAACGAGAAACACCCACAGGTGTGGAGGGGCAGGCCACCCCTTCAGTCTTCTTGCTTTTCTCAATGTCACTAACGTCTTATTTCTATTGTGGTTGCTCCATTCTGTCCCAAATGTGACAGCGCCTCTGTTTCTTTTCCCAATATACCCCCTGGTATGGTTTACGCCAGGTGAACCTTACCTACCAAGTTAGTGGATATAAAATCTCATGATGAATTGGAGTAGGAGGGCTGTAGAGAGCATGATGAAGGCAGATCAGAGCAGAGAGCAGAAAGCAGCTTCACACCAGATGCCAGAAGATGCCCAATGATGCCCGCTCAGCCCCTCAGCCACAGCCTATCGTGGGAGCCCCGAGCTGCTGTCTCCTCCAGCCCACCCTGCCACCCACTCCCGCACAGGACCCATTCTTCCTCCGGGCCCCATGCCCTGCCTCAAATCTATCTTCAGGGCCTACTCCAAAGAATTGTGTTTAGGAGCTGCTTCTCAGAAGACTGAGAATTGTAAACTACAATTGGGGAATATTTCTATCTCAAAGAGTGAAAAACATTTCACACTGGAACATGAAGGACTCACATTTACCTTATTGTGTAGAACAATGTGGCCTTCTTTGCCAAGATTTCCGCATTCCAGGCAACACTGTGTACTTTACCTCTCATGATAAATAGGCCCAACAAATGTTTTCCTAGGCAGAATGGCTATTTTGTTAGGCAGTAAATTTTCCTTCCACTTCCTCATGCCACTAGCATGTGTTATATCTAGATTTTTAAAAAGGAACTTCTTCTTGTCCTGGTGCACTCTCTTTCAGAGCTACATCACTGTGGCAACCACTTTCCACTGGGGACAGTTCCGATGACCTTGGGCCAGCCTTCTTCCTGGGAGACTTCCCAAGAAGCTGCCAATCCCCTTGATCTTAGCCACAAATCCATCATCTACTGGATCGTTTTTCTTGGAAGGTATTCAAAATGTGATGCATTTTAAAACCACTTTTCCTTTGGTGTCCAATAACTTGTGGGTCTCATAGAGCTTATTCAAAAGCCATTAGCGGCTATTTGTTTTCCTTCTCTTTTGCTATTCAATACGGCTTTAAAGCCTTTCCCCAAAGTAGAGGTAAAACTCATAGGTGTGTATGAGACTTTCAACTCAAACTCTTTTCTGCCATAAAACACCAGAATTTATTCATCCTATTTACCTGTAACTTTGTATCCATGGCCAATCTGTCTGCATTATCCTCTTCCTACTACCCTCCCCAGCCTCTGGTAAACACTATTCTATGCTTTACCTCTATGAAAGCAGCTCTTTTAGAATCCACAAATGAGTGAGATTATGCCTTATTTGTCTTTCTGTGCCTGGCTTATTTAGCTTAACAGATGACCTTCAGGTTCACCCATATTGCCACAAATGATAGGATCTCTCTCTTTTTATGGCTGAATAGTATTCCATTGTGTGTGTGTGTGTATGTGTGTGCATGTGTGTGTGTTTCTTTGTCCATTTATCCATTGCCAGACACTAAGGTTGACCGTATCTTGCCTATTCTGAATAGTGCTGCAATAGACATGGGAGTTTGAATCTCTCTTAGATATACAGATTTCATTTATTTTAAATAAATACTCAGTGGTGGAATTTCTGAATCATTTGATAATTCTATTAATTATTGAGAAACCTCTATGCTGTTTCCATAATGGCTGTACTAATTTACATTCTCACCAACAGTGTCTAAGTGTTCCCTTTCTCCACAGCTATGCCAGCATTTGTAACTTTTTGTCTTTTTAATAATATAGTCATTCTAATTTGGGTGAGGTGATATCTCATTGTGGTTTTTATTTGCATTTATCTTATGATTAGTGACATTGAACATTTTTTTTCATGTACCTATCGGCCATTTGTATGTTTTCTTTTGAGAAATGTCTATTCAGATCCTTTGCCCATTTATTAATCTATTACAGTCATCCCTTGGGGTTTCAGAACTCCCCTCAGATGCCAAAATCCTCCAATGTTCAAGTCCCACAAATACTACATTTTCAATCCAAGTTTGGTTGAATCCACAGATGTGAGACCCTCAGAAAGGGAGGGCCGGCTGTATTTGCTTTTTGCTGTTAAGTTGTTTGAGTTCCTTATGTATTCTAGATATTAACTCCTTGTCAGACTCATAGTTTGCAAATATTTTCTCATATTATGTATTATAGATATTATGTATTCTAGATATTCTATGTATTGTAGATATTATGTATTCTAGATATTAATTCCTTATCAGACTCATAGTTTGCAAATATTGTCTCCCACTCTGTAGGTTGTCTCTTTACTCTGTTGATTATTTCCTTATCCTCTCAGATATAAAACAAGACAAAGATACCTACTTTCACCACTTTTATTTAACATAGCACTGGAAGTCCTAGCCAGAGCAATCAGGCCACAGGAAAAAAACGGGGGACCTCCAATTGGAAATGGGCAAGTCAAATGGTCCCTGTTTGCAGAGGACATAATTGTGTATATAGAAAGCCTTGATGACTCCATCAAAAAAAAAAAAAAAAAAACATTAAAACTAATAAATTCAGTAAATTTGCAGGATACAAAATCAACGTATACAAATTAGTAGTATTTCTACACACAATAGTAAACATCTGAAAGAGAAATCAAGAAAGCAATCTCACTTATAATAGCTACAAAATAAAATAATCTACTTAGGAATACATTTAACGAAGGAGGTGGAAGACTTCTACAATGAAAACTATAAAACATCAGTGAAAGTAGTTGAGGAAGACACACATAAATGGAAAAGTATCCCATGTTCATGATTTGGAATAAATAATATTGTTAAAATCTTCATACTACCCAAAGTGATCTACAGATTTAATGCAATTCCTATCACAATGCCAGTAACAGTCTTCACAGAAATTTTTGAAAATCCTAAAATTCATATGGAACAAGAAAAGACATTAAATAGCCAAAGCAGTCTTTAGCAAAAAGAACAAAGCTGGAGGCATCAAACTATCTGACTTCAAGATATAGCACAAAGCTATAGTAAGCAAAACAGCATGGTATTGATATAAAAATAGGTCAATAGAACGGGATAGAAAACATGGAAAGAAATCTACACACTTACAACCAAGTGATTTTCCACAAAGGCACCAAGAATACACATTGAGGAAAGGACAGTTTCTTCAATAAATGGTGCTGGGGAAACTGGATCTCCACATGCAGAAAAATTAAGCTAAACCCCTATCTCTCACCATACAGGAAAATCAACTCAAAATGGATTAAAGACTTAAATGACTTAAATGTAAGATCTGAAACTATAAAACTACTAGAAGAAAACATAGCCATAGGGGAAATGCTCCATGGCATTGATCTGGGCAAAGAATTTTGGATAAGAACTCAAAAGTATAAGAAACAAAAGTGAAAACAGACAAATTGGATTACATCAAACTAAAAAGTTTCTACACAACAAAGGAAACCAATTTTCATTTTCTTACATCAATCAAAGTTCACCTGATTCCTGCTATGGGGTTGATGGGAGGTGCCAGGCCCGCTGGCTGTCCAGTGCTCACTGCCTGGAACTGCTACTCTTCCCCTCTGGGAAAAGACTCAGGGAAAACTTGCCTATGGCATGGTCATAGCTCCCCCTTGACAAACGTAAACCAGTGGTTCCTCATCTTTAGCATGCATCAGAAATTACCAGAAGGGCTTGTTAAAATACTGATTGCTGGACCACACTCCCAGGATTTCTGAGTCAATGGGGCCTGATAAATTTTTATTTCTAACAATTTTCAGGTGATGCTGATGCTGCCAGTCCAGGGACCACAGACAGTAAGTTATGTCAATAGTTCCAAACTACCTCAGTGGTATTTAGACTTTTGAATATACAAGCATCATTAAGGAGTTATGAATGATGAAGATTTTAGATCATAGTCATCAAGAGAAATAAAATGTAAGCCACATATGTAACTGTAAGGTTTCTAATAGCCGTGTTTTTAAAAATCAAAAGGAAACCACGAGACCAATTTTTAAGATATACTTTATCCCAATATATTCAAATTTTTATCATTTCAACATATAGTCAATATCAAAGTGATTAATAAAATATTTTCCTTATACCAAATTTTCCAAATCAAATGTGTATTTTGCTCAATGCACTTTCAGATGCTCCATAACCACTGGGCACTCATAGCTCCCATCCCAAACAGTGCCGTCCTAGGGCCTTCCCTTGGGAAACTCTAGAAGCTGCTCTTCTAGAAAGCCCTCCCTGCCTCCCTCCCGCCCCTGAACTTCCCTCCAGCACCAAAAAATTCATACCAACTTTCTCTAATTCAGTGCTTCTCAACCCTGGCTGGGCACTGGAATCACCTGAGGGACTTTAAAACATCCTGAGGCTTGGGTTTCACCCATATGTGTTCTGATGTCAGTGATCTCTGGTGCAGCCGAGGCAAAGGGATAGTTTTAAATCTCTCCAGGTAATCCTAATATCCAGCTCTAGTCATCTCTTGGAAGCTCCCTGACCCAGCGGGACTGTTAGCTCCTGAAGACAGTGCTCCTCACCTCCCGGGACCACACCAGATGTTCTCAATCCCGGGTCCCATCCAGACCTGCTGAGTTCAATCTGGCATTTTTATAAGATTGCCAGGTGATTTCTCTGCATATTGAAGTTTGAGAAGCACTGCCTTAAGGGGAGCAATTAAGAAATTAATTGGGCAAATGTTTCACATTGTCTATGAGGGAGCCAGATGCACCTTCTCTACCCTCTATGCTGAGGGCCAGGCCTAGTGTAACTCCTCAGTAGAAAGATGGAGGTTGTGCAAAGCGTTCTCGGAGGAGATGTGGCTCTGACTCCAGTCCAGTGGCTACACTTGCTGCTCTATGTTTGGAAAACCACTTGCCCTCTCTGAGCCTCAATTTATATAGCCATAAAATGAGGGAAATGGGCATAATCAAAATGATAAAAGTCTAGTTTACAGAACCGTTTTCCTTGGTTAGTAATTTTCAAAAATCAAATTGGTTTCTACCTTTTAAAAAAGGAAATTTACCATAAAACCCTAAATTCTAGTTTATCCTAAAAAATTCAGAGACCTGGCACCCCCGGGTCCATATTTATTGTGGCCAACAGTTAGGTAAAGCAATTAACTCTCCAGGTGCTCACAACCTCACCTAGCCCCGCCGCCCATTACAGTACTCACCTAGCCCAGGAGAAGGTTGAGTCTGAGAACTTGTACTGCAGCAACAGTATCTAAGCTGGAACTGTGTTTCCCAGAATTCTTTGTGCTGTATGTTTCCAGGCCAAAGTTGGCCACAAAACAAACCTGTAGTGAACTTGAAGGCAGAAGTGAAGGCACATCCTATAGGCTCAGAAGGGCTGGGCGATGTTGAAGCACCTACTCCGTGTTGCTGATTAGGGGCCAGGCCTGCAACTCTTCCAGCTCCAATAAGTCCTGGACCAGGTGTGTGAGCAGCCTCCTGGCAGCTTCCTTCTGCAGGTCACCTGTATTGTCACATTTGGAGGGAGCATGAGACAGATCCGGGTTCTTCTTGTCCCTTCTGCATTCCAGGTTTTCCTTATTCTCCCCTACTTCCTGTCTCCCGAGCTCTCAGCCCTGCTGCTCTATGGTGACTTCAGGCCAACCACCAGGTGTGGAGTTTACAACAGCCTTCCATAGACTTCTCCACCATCTTCCATACTTGCTTAAGGTATAACCCTAGAAGAAATCTCTAGCTCCAAATCACTCTCAGGGATTGATCAGGAAAGCAAAACCCTTTATCAACCAGCCCTGGACTTCACAAGTCTCCAAAGCAGCGATTAAATTTTGTGGTCACAGGTCAACGGGAAAATCACATGAGAATTCTGGGATCCCTCACAGACAATGCAAAACATTTTGCCCAATGGATTCAATAGACCAGTGGGTCTCAAACCTTAATGTACACATGTATCACCTGGGGATCGTGGCCTCTTTTTGAAATGCAGATTCTGGTGCAGCAGGCCTGGGGTGGGGGCTGAGATCCTGCATTTCTAACAAGTTCCTGGGGAATGCTGGTGCTGCTGGTCCAGTGACCACACGCTGTGTAGCAAGGTGTTCAAAGGTTCAGGAACCCCCAAAGAAGACCTCCCCTAAGGTCTCTCCTAATTAGAATGTGCAATTGTTTGCCCGGTAGTTTGGTTGAACAGATTGCCCAAACTGAGAGGCTGAGGTGGCCTGTCAGCCTCCTGGGGTGGCCTGAGCAATGTCTGCTAAACCTCGTAATAAATTTCCCCATGGATCTCCACAATGGAGGTGCAACGAGACAGAAAGCCCGTCGCACCATGGGCTTTGTAGCTGTTATAGGACAACTCAGCCAACTTTGGTCAGCACAGCCTTGCTTCTGGAAAGGAGATTCTTGCCTGCCCTGGGTAGGGAGTGAGTTCAGATAAAGACCTTGGTGATGGAGACCTACCTGCCACCTGTGGTGAAGTGAGGCCTTCACCTTGTTCACTTTCTCATTGAGTTATGCAACCCAGAGCCTACGAGATTGCAGGTTTCTGTGGACTGTGTCATCCCTATTTACCTTTTTCTGTAGCTCCAGGTCCTTCCTGATACACATAGTAGATGCTCAATAAATGTATGCCGCCTGAATGAAGGAATATGCAATTTTCACAATAGTTCATCTGAAATTAGGCTCCCTTGGCCATCCACACCTCCTAGGGCTTCCCACACGACTCCCACTGTTTATTTGTGAGCTTTCAAAGTCCAGAGGCTCTTGTCACCATTGCCCTCAACACAACAGAGTTAGAAAGGCAAGACAAGGCTCAAGGTCACAGGCATGGCTTTCAGAGGCAAAGAAGAATGGTTAAGAGCAGAGGTTCTCAAATTTCAGCAGGAACTCCTGTCACCTGTGAAGAGTGTTAAAAATGTAGATTCCAGCACCTGTGAAGAGTGTTAAAAATGTAGATTCCAGCCAGGCACAGTGGCTCACACCTGTAATCCCAGCACTTTGGGAGGCCGAGGTGGGCGGATCACTTGAGGTCAGGAGTTCAAGACCAGCCTGGCCAACATGGTGAAACCCCGTCTCTACTAAAAAGGTACAAAAATTAGCCAGATGTGGTGGCAGGCACCTGTAATCCCAGCTACTCCAGAGGCCAAGACAGGAGAATCGCTTGAATCCTGGAGATGGAGGTTGCAGTGAGCTGATCACGCCACTGCACTCCAGCCTGGGCGACAGAGCTAGAATCCATCTCAAAAAAAAAAAAAAAAGCAGATTCCCAGGGTCTCAGCCCAGACCTGCGGAATAAGCCTGTGTAGGTGGGACCCCAGCATTGGCATTTTAATATACTACCCAGAGACTTTGGTGCCTGGTAGGTTATGTTCCACCCCTCATGACCTACTTCTGTCCTGCAACCACCCTTTGTTAGCGTCAAACAGCAAGGGGTGTGTTCATTCACCCTTTAGTGCAACATACATTGACAAAGGTTTCACCTCTCACCAGCGCTGTGTTGAGTGCAGAGGCTGCAGAAGAAAACGAGACATATCACCGGCCCCCAGTGAGCTCACCTAGAGTCTAGAGGAGGGGCAGACAAACCAGGAGGCGGAGTATTTTCCAGTGGTTCTGTGAGGTACTGCGGGCATCAGAGGAGAAATCTGGCCCTGTGATCATCCCTGCTGGCACCTGAAGGCTGAGAAGGAAAGGGCCAGGAAAAGCTCATTATGACTGGGACACAAAATTCCAGGCAGAGTGTGGAAGAGATAGGCTTGAGGGTGTCAAGTGCAGAATCTGGCCTTCCATCCTGGGGACAATGATGACAGGAATGCAACGTGTGAAATCCACACTTCACAGTTAAACTCTCAAGGGATGGGCGTGGAGTGCTCACAGAGTGTGAATAAGAGGTGAGCTGCCCCGGAAACACCATCCGTTCTTGAGAACCCAGGTGACTGTCTCCCATCTGAAAAGAGTCTGCAATAAAATAGTCTTTGCAGTTATTCAGAATTTGCCCTGATCCTGCCAACCTCCGTACTTGATTTAAAATCTTTCCAGCTGGAATTATTAGTCCAGAGCAGTTTATCAAAGGAAAGATGGATGGTGCAAGCCGACTGCTGCTGGCATTCAGAAAAACGCGTTCTCGCTCTGCCATTCAGCGAAAGTTCTTTAATCATGGTTGATTGGAGGTTACCAACCTTGAATTATTAGTTAATGGCATCTCTGCAAAGGAATGATTTATTGGGTGAGTAAACTTTGCAAACAATCACAGATCCTACATTGCTGGCTATTTCATCGGAAGCTGAAATGCGCATTATTTCAACTATCTGTCTTTCTAGTGGAATCAAAATCCGAAGCAGAGGCTAATATTTAGACTTCATCTCAGATTTCTCTGCCATCGAGATGTTAAGAATACAGAAAGCCAAGGCACAGAAGAACCCTGAGATGTTCTGTTTGCAGGTTCACCTGTGCTCACAGGCTCCCTTGCAGCTGGCACCCCACCTGGGGGCAGCCTCCCTGTTGAGGATCACCATCGGGAGGGGAGCCTGTGGTCAATGGCTGTACCTCCGTCATCTTTCACCAGGACCCTATCCTGAAACACCAGCCAGGGCCAGTACCACTCACTGCCGGAGGATCCCTGCTCTGCCACCTCTCCTTGCTCCATTTGCTCTCAAGCAAATGACTTTGGAACCAAGAAAGGAATGTGCTCTATTTGTCAATTGTCAGGCAGGGGACACATCTTCCCTTTCTTCCCGCAAAGAGAGACTGGTTCAGCCTCAAACCCTCTGAAGGGCAAGATCGGGGGAAGCAGGAATGCTGGGGCTTCCTCCGTCCTCTCCCCAGCCGTGTGAGTCACGGGTGCACCAGGCTCCTTCCTGCTGTCCCTCCGCTGGGACACTGCTCCCTCCAGTTCGCTGTTCATACTCACAGGCAGCTCGGGCATTTGTGGGGTTTCCCCAACCCCCAGACTACGTCAGACCCCGGGGATACACTCTCCTGATGCACAAACCTTTTGTGTAGCACTGAATATAGTTATGATTGCATTTTTGTGTGTGATTATTAGATTAATTTCCATCTCACCTCTGGGAGTTTTTTCTCCCTTCAGCACCCCTGGTGCCCAGTGTTGGAGCTGTGGTTGGTAACTAAGAATGACCAGTGCTTAGAATCACTTGAGAGAGCAAGAAAGCCCAGGGAGGTGGCAGGTGGACAGCAACCTTTCTGCTTCATTACCCAGAGGAGGTGGCTGACTCGGGCATGTAGCTCACGGGCTGGCCAGCCCTTGCTGCTCCCTATGCCACCTGCAGCCAAGTCCCTGGGCAGCTCAGCATCCTCAGCTCTTTGCTAACAACTCTGGAGGAGGTAAGCAGAGCACCAGCAGCCAGGGGGAGATAGAGCGAAATCTCTGCCATGAGGGCAAGAGGACCAGAGCCCACATGTGACCTGGGGTGGTAGACAAGGCTTCCTGTGCGAGGACCATCGGGGCGGCCAGGAAGGCTGCTGGAGTTTCTATAGGTAGGGCTGGGGACAGGATTCCAGGACGAGGGCACAGAGAAAGCAAAAGCCTGGAGGGAGGCCGAAGATGGCATCTGGGGTAAAGACCTATAGCTGGGGTTTCGGGCTTCAGACAGAGAAGGCAGGCTCATGGTTCGGAGGCCATTGAATGGAAATTCCCAGGCACTGGTGAGCCACTGATGGCTTCTGATCCAGGGAATGGTTGGCGGAGGATCTTCTGGGGATGTTTGCACCCAATAGATCAGAGACACTGAAGCAGAGAGATTTGTCCAGAGGGCGGGGGAAAGGTGGCAATGGGGACAAGACAGAGCTTGGGGAGGTGATGCGTGTCCAGCATGACTTCGCAGCTTAAAGGTTAAGCAGGTAGGAAACAGAGGTGACAGTGACCAGGATGAGAGATGGGCCATCAACACATCACACATGAAACACATGGCCAGGTCAGATTGCTGTGTTCCAGGGTCAAGTCTGGTTTGGTGAAGGAAGGTACAGAAGTTTCTTATCACCTCCTTTTCTCACCATTCAGAAATCAGTCTCCTCTTACAGCCATAAATAAGAGTAATATATTTGATGACTTTTTTTTTTTTTTTTTTTTGCATGGGAAAAGGGACCGAAAACCAAAGGACAAACTGAAAAAAAAAAAAGTGATATATATAACAAACAGAGCTAATACCCTCACATACTGTATTAGCCTATTTTCACACTGTTATAAAGAACTTCCCTGAGACTGGGTAATTTATAAACAAAAGAGGTTTAATTGATTCACAGTCTGCATGGCTGGGGAGGCCTCAGGAAACTCAGAATCATTGCAAAAGGGGAAGCAAACATACCCTTCTTCAAAAGGTGGCAGGAGAGAGAGAAGAGAAAGAGAAGCAGGAAAGAGCCCCAAATAAAACCACCAGGTTTCCTGAGAACTCAGTACTCACTATCGCAAGAACAGCGTGGGGGAACCACCGCGCATGATCCAATCACCTCCTTCCCTCAACACCTGGGATTGCAATTTCAGATGCGATTTCGGTGAGGACACAGAGCCAAACCATACCACATACAAAGCATTCTTACAAATAAATAAAAAAGACCACAAATCCATCAGGAAAAAAAAAAAAAAAACCCACAGGTAAATGACAAAAACAGGCAGTTCACAGGAAAATAAGTGGCTTGTAAACATAATTTCATATGTTCCAGCTTCATTTATAATGAAAGTTATGGAGGTTATGACTAAAATTACAAACCCTTTTTAAGTTATTTTACTTAGGCTGGTAAATATTTAAAAACTGATAATACACACTGTTGGTGAGAATGTTGGAAAACAATTTGTCAATAGGTATCAATATTTTAAACGTATGTTCCCATTCCTCTAGGAATTTCACTGCTAGGCCTATATCCTAAGAATATGTTCATGCATGCATAGAAAAGAGGGTAAATTAGAATGTTCTCAGCAAGACTGTTTGTTGTAGCAAAAAGCCAGAAATCGCCTGAATATTCTCAGCAGAAAACTGCTTAAGTTATAACACAATCATATAAACAATGACATAACACCTCTAAAATGTGCAATAATTATACATACGTTGATAGGGCAGGATCTCTTAGGTGGATTGTTAGGTGAATAAATTAAGGTGTCGCTCAGTTACACATTGGTATTAAAATTTTTTAATGATATGCTTTTCTATTTAGAACATACTATGAACCATAATCACCTCTGCGAAGGAGAACCAAAGAGCTCAGATCTGGGAGGGGAAGGAGTCCAACTTGGAGCTGTTAGAGCTTTGATCCTGGCCTTGTCAGGCCTTCTGAGCCACTGGCCTTCCCCATCTGTGCTGGAGTCTCCACATCAGGTTAAAGCCCACTGCTGTGGTTTGTGGTGTTCAGTCACCAACCCATCCATCTCTTAGACTGGCTCTTTCCAAAAGTAAAACAGACAGGGCCTTGACTCCAGTCTCTGACAATGTCAGGAAAACTTGCTGAAAGTGGCCTTTCATTTGAGCCCGAAGACTAAAGGAGAACTGGCAGAAACGCCCATCTGAAGGCAGCTGGGAGCTGGCTGACCTTTGCAGCTGGTGGGGGCCCTGGCACCCCCACTGCTGTCAGCTCTCCCCGGGCTGCCTCTGGAAAACAGCCTCCTAAATGCAATCTCTAGGCCCCTGACCAAGGTATTTTTAGCCACCCTCCGTGGTAGCCACGGCTCTGAGGCTATGAGCAGAGACTTCAAGGGCACGGCCAGGGAACATTCCTGAACTCTGGTCTCTGCTCTGGGCCTGGCTTGTTTCCAAGGCTAATTTAGAACTTTCCTGGCTACCTTTGTGACCTTTTTCCTCATGACCCTTCCTCCAGAGCACAAAGCTCTGGCCCCACAGTTCCTGACATGACACACTGTCTTTTCATGGTGAGCAATGGCAGAAGGACATTGCCTTCCCTTGGAACAATGTGGCTTTATGGACAAATGGAGCTGGTGACACTGTCTTCAAGAGCAGCACTTCTAAGCTGGAACCCAGGGAGACACTCTCTGTCCCAGGGTTCCTGAAACTTCAGCTCCCTAGGCTTCCCACCTTTGCTGTATTGACAGTTCCTGGTTTTCCCTGTGCTGCCATCTGCACTCATTCACCCTCTTCACCTGTATATTCACTTTAGTCACATCCTAAAACAGAGGATATATGATATCATGGGTTTAACATGCTAGTTGCTTTTTTAATGCATTAAAGGAAATTCTATTAGAATTTATAGAAAGGAAAAAAAAGAAAAAGTAATTCTTCCATGCGTATTGGATAAGCACTGACCAGGCCACTAGTGAGAAACAGTGAACTGCCATCCACAGTTTGCAGAGGAAAAGTTTTTTATGACTAGGCCTTTGCACATTATTTCTTCTTCATGATCACACACACACACACACACACACACATCTTGTCTACCTGGATAAATGCCATCTCCTCCAGGAAGCCATTTCCAAGGCCCTCTCCGCCAACAGTAGGCCCATGCCCCTCCACTGTACTCTGCTCAGCCTGAGACAGCCCTGCGGTTGTGACCACCTGCCCATTCTCCTCTGCAGTCTCCTGGAAAACATGCCTTTTTGTTAAGGGGTGATGGGGAATGTGCACTCTGGACTCGAACCCCACCTCATTCATTTTTCAGCTGCGTAACCTTAAACAAGTGGCTCTTTTGCTTTCTCCCAGCCTTGTTTTCCTCATCTGCAAAATGGGGTGATAACAGAAAGTGAGAATTAAATAACGTAGGCAAAATGGTAACACAGGCTGATCATTCACTCAGCACTTGATAAATATTTGCCACGTACGTGCATGCATGAAGGAGGGCAGCCTGTGTACGTGAAGGAGGTTAAACCCACAGCTTCAGATCCACCAAAAATCGTATTACAAACACGAGTTCCCGGGGCAGTGGTGGTGGTAAGAGTAATAGCAATGACTTCTCAAAAAACCTATAAGAGGGGGTTACTATTTTCCCTATTTTACAGACAAAGCAATAAGGACTCAAAGTGTTGAATACAGTTCATCAAGCTCACACAAGGTGAATAATAGAGCTGGTATTTAGCCCTGGCTTCCTCCCAAACCAAAGCCAAAGCTCTAAATGCCCACATCTTGTGTCTTCCATACACTGTTTTTTGATCCTCTATGAGACACCAGGATTGGAAATGTGATTCTTATGTTAGGCCCACATTCAAATTCTTCATAATTCCATCATCTAAATCGGTTTTGAGTTTCATTTCTGACTAACAACAGTAGAAATCCATCTTACGTTGGTAGAGGAACCATATGCATCCAGTATCTATGTGTTCATTCTCATCTCCTCATCTCCCTTGCAAATAGATCATGGTCACGGGACTGGTTCTGGCCAAACAGAATTTAATAGCCACTGTGCTTTCTTCGTCTTTTCCCCTGCCACAGCCAACCTACAGGCCCAAATTGTGCACTTACTGGACTTTGCCTGAATGAGAAATAAACCTTCATTGGGTTAAAAGCCTTGGTGGATTTACCTGCTTCAGCTGCCAGCATTGATTTCTCTGACTAATACACAGATGAATTTCAGAGTGAATTTCTCACTCAACTTCCCCCACACATTGCAAAGCTTGGGCTTTATGCTACCATTTTAATATGATAGTTACTGAATTATAATACTGTTAGATTACGATTTTTCTTTACTATTCTTAGCCTGTTTGGCTTTTGAGAAACAGCTTGGTGTCATTTCATATTAAAAACTGACTTAAAGAAAGAGGCAGACCTTCCACGCAGTGTCACCTGTGTCGTGAAAGCTAATAGAAGCAGACAGCTGCCTGTTGGGGTCTTGATTTTCACATCGCATGACAGATGAAGTCCATAGGCTTCCAAAGTAGGAGGATGAAAGCTTTAACACACAAAACCAGAAACTGGGAAAGCAAAGACAGTGGCCATCACCCAGCTCCATGATGAACTCCTGAGAGGCTGTGAGCCAGCGTGGGAAGAACACAGCCCTCTCACTTTTGGCCCCCTCAACCCTTTCCCAGCCTCTCTATGAAGAACCTTCCACATTACACAAAGTCAGTCAGCAAAATACAACACAATAACATCAACTGCTCTGGAAATTACAAGCAGAATGCTGTGAAGATCATACTCCTTTCACGTAAAGAACCTGAGGACATTTTTACAAATAATTAATTCAATTGATTTAATTCTCAAAGATTAACTTGAGATGCCTGAATTTCTCTTTCCCTTCCTTGTTTTTCAACCTCAGTGAAGACTGAATCTCTTGTCTCTCAGTGACCATGTGTTCCTTTGCTTTTATGTATTATTTATTTATTTTTGGTGGTAAGGACATTTAACATGAGACCTACACTCTTAACAAATGTTTAAGTGCACACATACATACCATGGAATACCATGCAGTCATAAAAAAGAATGAGTTCATATCCTTTGCAGTGACATGGATGAAGCTGGAAACCATCATTCTAAGCAAACTAACACAGGAACAGAAAACCAAGCACTGTATGTTCTCACTCATAAGTGGGAGTTGAACAATGAGAGCACACAGACACAGGGAGGGGAACATCACACACTGGGGCCTGTTGGGGGGTGCGGGGCAAGGGGAAAGAGGGCATTAGGACAAATACCTAATGCATGTGTGGCTTAAAACCTAGATGACAGGTTGATAGGTGCAGCAAACCACCATGGCACATGTATACCTATGTACCAAACCTGCACGTTCTGCACATGTATCCCAGAACTTAAAGTAAAAAAGAAAAAAGAAATGTTGAAGTGCATTGATTTTTTGTTTTTGTTTTTGTTTTTGTTTTTGAGGCGGAGTCTCGTTCTGTGCCCAGGCTGGAGTGCAGTGGCCAGATCTCAGCTCACTGCAAGCTCCGCCTCCCAGGTTTATACCATTCTCCTGCCTCAGCCTCCCGAGTAGCTGGGACTACAGGCGCCTGCCACCTCGCCCGGCTAGTTTTTTGTATTTTTTCGTGTTAGCCAGGATGGTCTCGATCTCCTGACCTCGTGATCTGCCCGTCTCGGCCTCCCAAAGTGCTGAGATTACAGGCTTGAGCCACCGCACCCGGCTAAAGTGCGTTGTTGACTGTAGGTGCTACGTTGTGCAGCAGACCTAGAGGACTGATTCCTCTTTTGTAACTGTAACTTTATACCCATTGACCAACAGATCCCCATCTTCCCATCCCCTATCTCCTGGAAACTACCATTCTATCTTCTGCATCTTCATCTGACTCTTTTCGATCACTCACATGGGTGAAACCTTCCAATCCTCGTCCTTCTGTGTCCCACTGATTTCACTTAATAGAATGTCTTCCAGACCTATCCATGTCGTTGCAAATAGTAGGATTTCCTCCTTTTGGAAGGCTGAATAATAGCATCCCCTTGTGTGTCTATATCACGTCTCTTTACTTGTTCATTTATCTGTGGACATTGAGGTTATTTCCATAGCGTGGGGACCGTGAATAACGCTGCAGCGAACGTGAGAATGCAGATACCTGTTTGAGATCCGGATTTTTATTCTTTGAATATGTCCTCAGAAATGGGATTGCTGAATCCTACGGTAGTTCCATTTTTAATTCTTTAAGGAACATCCATATTATCTGTTGTAGCAGCAGTACCATCTTACATTCCAATCAGCAGTGTACCAGGGTTCAAATGTCTCCACAACCTCACTTGCCATGTCAGCCTAAGACACGCTATCCTCACAGGCCAGGCTGCAGCCTCCCAATCGGCCCTGCCTCCCAGCTGTTGCCCATGCTGTGACCCTCTGAATGTCTCCTGCCTATGAACTCCCTGCTCAGGATTTTGAATCATCTCCTTCTGCAAGCCCTTCTCTCCCTCCACTGCCCCCTCTGCATCATAGGGACTGGCATGTAAATGCTTTTTTATTTGGATTGCCTCTCACTAAATCAATAAACATAGAGTGCCTACTACATGCCAGGCCCTGGGGATTCAGCCATAACCAGTTCCTTCCCTCAAGGAGCCTGCAGTCCCAGCGGGGAAGACAGGCTTTTAAAAATGTGGCAGATCAAAAGAAGTCAGTCTCAAAGGATTACATACTGTATAATCCCATTTATATCACATTACGTAAATGAAAACATTTTTAAAATGTTTAAGGCTGATGGTCACCAGTGGGAGAGGGAGTGGGAAGAGGAGAGCAGGTGCGGTTACACTGGAGCAGCCTGGGGGTCCTGGGGGTGCTGCCGTGCTCAGCACCTTGTTCAGCATCAGCCATTGGTGATGATCACACAGACCTACCCAGGTGGCAAAACAGTGCCATGCACATTCCTTGGCTTGTGGCCCCCTTGAAAGCCACTAATGGCAGAGTGAGTGCTTTTCTTGCTTCCAGTCTCTGTGAAGTCCTTTCTGCCTCACCTCCCTTCTGTAATGCACGCACAGAGAGAACAGGTGAAGCCAAGAAGCATGAGTCAGGTAGGTGGAGCACGTCGATATCAGCATCCTGGTTGTGATACTGCCCAGTTGTCTGGTCAGATGTTACCCTGAGGGAAAACCGAGTGCAGGGTATAAGAGACCTCTTTGTATTATCTGTTACAAATGCATATGAATCTATCATTATTCCAACCACAATTTCAATTTTAAAAGGTGGCAGGTCACCCACATAGAATACAAACTTAAATTATTTAAAATTAAATAAAATCAAAAATTTAGGTCTTCCATCTTGGTAGACACATTTCCAGTACTCAGGGGCCACACGTGGTGGATGCTGGGCTGGGCAGCACCAATCATTTTTCATCACTGCAGATCCTGCTGTTGGCCAGCAGTAGTCTGTATCTTTCTGGGATGTGGGTTACACAGTTGAATGCATTTGTCAAAGCTCATGGAATGGTGAAGTTAAGATCTATGCATTTCATCTGTAAATTTTACCTTTAAAAGTATCAAACTCAACACTACCTAGGCAAAAGTGTTTAGGGGTAAAGTATACTGATGTCTGCAACTTACTTTGAAATGCATCAAAGAATAGAATGAAAGAAGAAGAAAGAGGATAAAGAGGAAAAGGAGGAGGAAAAGGAAGAAAAGAAAAAAGAGGGATGGAAAGATGCATTGATGTGTGTTAAAGCAAATATAGCAAAATGTTAACTACAGAATTGAGATGATAGGTATACATGACGTCATTGTACAATTCTTTCAACTTTTCTGTATCAAGGGATAAAAACAACAGAGATCAAAATGTGACCCTGTGACTCCCACCCTACCACTACGGTCCTTCTTTTTCACCTGAGCCATGTACAAACAGTGACCTTGAGGCCTCTACTGGCCAAAGGAACAGAATCAGAGTCTTGTGATCACATTGGCACTGCTTCTCCTCTGCCTAAGACCATAACCCTGTCCCCAGAATGCTAAATGACCACCTACTGCCCCTACCCTCCACATGCCCCTTGACACACACACACACACACACACACACACACACACACACACATGCACTGTCCTGGCTCCATTTGCTGCTGTGGTCCCTCATGTCTTCTCTAGCCTTCTTGCAGGAGCCACATATCAATAGTCGCCACATCACTCATTCACTCAGTGAGCACTTAATGAGCACCTATGCTGTTCCAGACACTGTTCCAAGCACTGGAGATGCCTTGGCAAAGCTTCCCTGTGGCAGTTTACATTCATGCTAAGGGGAGTGTATTCGTTTTCTGTTGATGTCACACAGATTACCAGGAAATTCCCTGCTTAAAAGCAGCATAAATTTATCCTACAGAGTCGGTAGGTCAGTAGTGTGGGCACAGCACGGCTCAGCTGGTTCTCTGCCAAGTTTCACAGAGCCAAAGTCAAGGCATTAGCCAGGCTGCATTCCTTCCTACAGGCTCTGGGAGAGAATCCACGCCCAAGTTCTTTCAGGTTCTTGACCGAATGCAGGTCCTTGTTTGTGGGACTGAGGTTCTTGTGTCCTTGCTGGCAATCACCAGTGGGGTGAGGGGACGCTCAGATTCTGGAGGCCATGCACATTCCTTGGCTTGTGGCCCCCTTCAAAGCCACTAATAGCAGGGTGAGTGCTTTTCTAGCTTCCGGTCTCTGTGAAGTCCCTTCTGCCTCACCTCCCTTCTGCCTCCTCTTCTCCCGCTCTCTCCCTCTCTCTCCCTCTCTCTCTCTCTCTCTCTCTCTAACTCCAGCCAGAGAGCTGTCTCCACTCTTGTGGGCTCATAGAATTGCATCGGGCCCACCCACAAGATGCAAGATCAATGCCCGATGTTACAATCAGCTGGTTATTCGCCTAAATCCCATCTGCAAATTCCTTCACAGCAATGCCAGATTCGAGTGTGAGTGGAAAGGCCTCGGGAATCTTGGGAGGATGTCTTCACCACTCTGCCCCCCACAGGGAAACCAACAATAAACCCCAGGACAATCGCAGACTTCCCAGAGGGGTTTAAGGCGACAGTCACTTTGTGGGACTTCACCTCCTACTAGATTCTAAGTCAGAATGAAGCCTTTTTCGGGCCCTATGTCCCAGTGAGGCCTGGTGCCTGGCTCTGGGCTCTGAGGAAGCTAACACCACAGTTTCCACATAAATGACGTAGTGTTCAGCACATGAGGTTCATTTTGGTAGATTGAAAGCATTCAACACACTATGCCGGGTTCATTTTGCTCAGGGGCAAGCAGCTCCTAATCACCTTTATTCTATTTTCAGACTCTTGGTTTAAGGTTTAAGGGTGTTTTGATAAAGGACCGTGTCAGCTGGAGTCAATGCTTGGCGGTCTCGGTGCTGGGGAAACTGGCGATGCCAGCCCAGAGTTGGCGATCTAGGTACACGCTTACTCCACCGCTTAATACTCCTCTCAGTTGGGCTGAGAGAGGAAGTTTTTAAAAACAGAGTCATTTAAAACAGGTATGCCCAAGGGCTCAAACCCTCTACAGGCCAATGTGGGAATGGCCTTGTGACTCAGGTAATGCGTCCTTCTGCCCTTCACCACACCTGCTCCCAGCCCAGAAGGATGTCACTGAGGCTGATCACTCACCTGCCTACCCCTCAAGGCCCTGGAGGACTTCCGGCGTTTCCAAAAATCAAATCCAAGCTCAAAAGGACTCTGTGACATTGTGAGGTCAGTGGAAAGGGATATTTAAAAGGCTATGCCATGGGGCAGTGACAGGCATTTTGGAAGAGAATTGTAGGAATCTGTTAAGCAATAGTGCAGCACGGTGTAAGGAGGAAACTCACTCATTGTACAAATACTTGTTTAAACATAATGGGAAAAAATCTGTTCACTGAATGCATTTAACTCATCGAGGCAATCACTCTAAAGCATAACACGTTTATGCATCAATGGTTTTCTATTTATTGGTTTGGTTTTTAGGTCACATTACTTGGGCTAATTAGTATTAAGTTTGACGATGAATGACAGAACACAGTGCCCCAACAAATACTGGCTTACATTTATTACTCTTTTGTAAAAGTTTGGGGATCCAGACCTTTTTGCCCTGCTAGTGTGAGGGACTCAGGCTCCTTCCAATACACGGTTCCACTGTGGACGGCTCCCTTCCCAAGCTCTGCAGATAGTCCCCCTTCAGGTCTGTAGCCAGCCTGCAGGAAGAGCGAGGAGAGGCAGAGGAGGGCGCACCGGCTCTCTGCAGAATTCTTCAGAACTTGCAGGACCACCTCCGCTGCCACTACATGAATCCCACTGGCCAGAACTTAGTCATCTGGTCACAGCTAGGTCAAGGAAGGCTGAGAAATGCAGTGTACATTTGGGAAAGCCAGAGCCCTGGCTAAATTCAGGGTTTTACATCTCATGAGTAAGGAAAGAAGAGATCATGGGAGGGGGTGGGGAGATAGCAGTTTCTGCTATAGTCCACTCCTTTGGCCACCCACAGACCTATGTGAGCCTTTCTTCCCACACACAGAATACACTCATCCCCTGCCCCCAAGAGATACATCTGCACAATTCCATCCAATCACTGCATCTGACTCTAGATCCGGCAACCCAGGGTAAAGCATAGTCCTTTCTCTGAGATATGAATGAGGATTTTAATGGTTTGACAAACTACAAACTAAGTAATAAGTTACTTGTTCTCAATACATCCAACATAAGGGAGATGAGTCAGCACAGAAGAGCTGTGATTAAAACTCCCACGTGGCAGCTGGAGGCTGATGAACACAGCCGTCACCATCCATACACATAAGCAAATCCCGGTGGGCAGGAAGAGCGGAGTCTCCTTCTGTAGCATCACCTGCCATGGCCATTGGCCTTGTGTTCTCAGAGGCTCTTCCCTACTATTATCTCCACTGCCGCACCCAGTGTGGGGGGCAGAGGGTATGCCCTTCCTAAGGCTACACAGAGTTCTCAGTTTGCTTCTTGTTTTGAAGGTTGGTGGTTCCAACTCCCCAAAGGAATCACTTTGGGGTTAAACAATCACAAGCTTTTGCAGACCAAGCTGCTGGTTTCTTTGGTGAAACAGTTTTTGAAAAACATAAAGACGTCAGATCTACTTGTTTCCAGTGAGCTCTGCTGTGACATGTTGTTAATGCTGAAACTTCTGTTTTTTTCCTTATGGGCCTCCATGCTCTGCTGATATATTTTTTTTCTCTTTCTCTCTCAACATAATGGTACCCACCTGGAGCCATGGGACGCAAGGGCTTGGCTGGGAAGACAAAACCCTTAAAATGACTTTTGACATGAGGTTCCAAATTGGTGGGATGGGGCACTAGTTTTATTTTCTGCTAAGCAGACTGCTTTGCAGAAACCATTTCTACAACTGATGTAGTTGGCGAAACACGGCAGTTGTTTTGTCAACTCTGCAAGGCTCCAAATTACCAAGCTCTCGGTCAACTTAAATTGCAGACTGCAGGTAGGGTGTCTCCATTAGCACACTGTGTTTCCTTTCATTCTTGCTCAGGGACTGGCCAGCAGTAGCCAAAGTCCAGCTCTCTCTTGTAGAATGTTGCTAAAAGCAGTGAGAAGCAGCTAATGCTTTTTTTTACATTATAAATTTCTCCTGCCATTTCCTGCCTCAGTTCTTGTTCAGGACATGGATTTCTTTTCAAAAAACAATGGGCAGTGGTTTTTATCAAATGCTTTGTTTCTGCATAACAAGGGTCACTGGCTCTCTAGCTCACAATATTTGAGCACCTGCCACCTGAACACATCCATTAAGCCAACGCCACGCGTTTCAGTTCTGCTACTTGTAGCTCACTTCTCTTGGTCTCTATTTTGTATCAGTTAAGATTAGACCTTGGCCATGAATGACAGAAAATCCAAAAGAGCAATGGCTTAAACAAGACACATTTAATTCTTCCTCACTTTGAGTCTAGAAGAAGGTAGTTCAGGAGTGGAGTGGGGCTCCCTGGTGCGCAGGCACCTCTGCCTCTTCTATGCTGCGCCACACTGTGTATCAGCTCTGATGGCAATGACCAGGATGGCTGCCCCACCTCCAGCCATCACATTCTAATTCCAGGCAGTAGAAGAGGAGGGAGAGGAGACAGACACATCACCATCCTCTTCACAGACACTTCCTGGAAGTGGCCTCTCATTGGCCAGAATTTAGTCACACAGCCATGCCCAGCTGAAAGGGAGGATGGAAAATGTTGCTGCCATTCTGCCAGACAAGTGCACAGCAAGAACTCAGGGTTCTTTTACCAGGGAAGAAGAGGTAACACATTTTAGGGCAATCAGCAGTCTCTGCAGTCTCATACTTGTACACAATTTCAGCAGTAGAATGCTTGTGTTGGGAAAAGTGAAAGGACTGTTTTCATGGCTCCAGAATTCTTTATCCTTCTCCTTCTTCATAGCAGATTTGTTTGGCCTTTGACACACACATTTCAGAGAAGACAATGACTAGACAAGAATTTCTGGCTCTGCCACACAGAAAAACTCTCTGATGAGGGGAAGCCATCTTAGAAACACCCTCTATCGGGCACTGTCTTGATACCCTTGACGGCTGCCACAGGTCATCTTTGAGGGGACTGTTGCTATGTCTACTTCACAGAAACATAAAATGAGGTCTCCTTGGTCAGTGTTTCACTTGGGAAAAGGAAAGTTTTAACAACTGAGGTATCTACTGTGTTTAGTAAATCATGAAAGAAAGCACAACAAGCATCTTAGATGAAAAGCTCCACAAAACCAATCAGATCGTTATTGCACATAAAAACCAAAATTGATGAAATACAAAATAAATATTTAACTTCTCAGACTGCAGCTATCTTTGGATTGCTAAGTAATTTGGAGGCTAATGTTCATAATAACATCACATTTTCTCTGAAGATATTTACTATTTCTGTTTATTGCCTTATTCATGGCCATTAGCAAGAATTAGTTTAATTCATGAGTATATGTGAATTCCAGTACAAGCTAAGAATTGTCGCCAAAACCTCCTGGTGCTGATGTTTCTAATGGATCCTTTTTTTAAGCATGTAGGTAGACTTGAGAATGAACTTGTGAGGAGGACCAGCAGACACCAGGAATGTTTCCTGCAGACATCAGTTGGGGAAGGTGATAACATATAATATAGACTCTTGCACGTAAAGGGAAAGGCGGAAGTATCCCATGCAGGGATACTTCATAAAGATGCCAACATGGCCATTTTCTTCACTGGACACTATAATTCCAAGGCTGAAGGCCTATGAAAACAGTCAGGATCTGAATATACATATATGTGTGTGTGTGTGTGTATGTGTGTGTGTGTGTGTGTGTGTATGTACACAGATATAGATATCGGCTTCAAAATACACAAAGAAGACAGCAACTAAAAATTCATAAATATCTAACTAAATATCTACAAAATATGACATTTTGTTACCTCATTAATTGTTAAATTTGTTGTTCACGAGTATTGCATGAATATTTTATTACAATTGAAAACAATTTGTCAGAGAGCATCTCATAATGCAGGAATTCACAAACAAGCAAAACTGCTGACATTTTGTAGCCAGTAATAAGTTAAATCAGTTACCCATAGTCAAAAGCAAATTTATTTAAAACCTTTCAAAATTTGTATGGCAATGTGTTCATTTTTAATGCAAGGTATGAATACATCTTAAGATGTTTGATATGATGTAGAGTTTCTAAATAGAATGCCCCAGAGAAGGAGTCAAGCACACGTTTTCTATGAAAAGCCAGAAGGTAAATATGTAGGCTTTGTGGGCTGTGGGGTCTCCTGTTGCAATTACTCAGCTCTGCTGTTGGAACACAAAAGGAGCCATAGATAATACCTAACCAAATGAGCATGGTTGTGTGCCAACAAAACTTTATTTATAAGAACAGACAGTGTGCTATATTTGACCCATGGTAGTAAAGCAAATCTGGAAGGTCTAATAATCCCCTATTGCCCTTGCCAACAATTCAAACTCAAAAGTGTATGTTTCTGGGAGTGACATCAGCAAGATGGCTGACTAGAGATGCCTGGTGCTCCCCCAGACCCTCACCAAGAAAGAATCATGGCAACAAATAAACAACTAAGCTTCAACTGAAGTGTTGAGAAGAGAATGCTGTCATGCAGCAGGGGAATGGAGAAGGACCTGTGACGGCTAGACGCCCAGGAGGGCAGCGTAGACGCACCGTGCATCTGCATCCCATCTCCCGTGCCTGGATCAGATCAGCTCAGAGACAGGACGGACTTTCCACGGCAGGAAAAAGGTAAGCAGAAGATCCCTAACGGTCCCTATTGCCACTGCAAACACCTGCAGTCCTTACATACGAGACTTCCACAGTCTTCACAAAGCCCTGAGCCCAGTTTGGAGAACTGCCAGGATTTCACTGAACTGTATTGCTCCAGATTAGCAGCGCAAGGTGCTTACCCACCCCCACACCGTGAGCCAAGTTCGCACCTACCCTTACCCACCCATTGTGAGCCAAGCTACTGCAGGACAGCACCATTCTGAGACCAGAGCCACACTCTGGAGTGTGTAATGGTCTGGAGATCAGTCGCAACTGTACCTCTACAGCACCAGGGCTCCACATTCATTCCCCCAAGCCCACATGAGTGTCTGAATGTCACAGCCCCAGCTGTGTAGATTCCAGGCCCAGAGTTAGCTGTGACTCTGGATGAGCCCAGCAAAAGAAACCCACCCTTCACCACCCACACTTCCAGTGGGACAAACAGCCTTGCAGTCCTGCCCAGGGTAAACCCACTCTTAAGCCAGCCAAACCACTGCGCGCCCTACCCCAATTGGGAGAGGTCCCTGAGGCACTAAGCAGCTGATATATCCCCAGGCCAGCTGAGAAACCATGTGCCCCTATCTCAGGCCAGAAAAATAGCCCTGTGGGCTGCTGTAGGAAGATACCTTCCAGGCTGGCCAAGAGGCCTTGTGCCCCTGTCCCAGGCCTGAAAAATAGTACCATATGATGCCCCTGGCAGGCCTGATCCCAGGAGGTCAGCCAAGCAATTGTGTGTCTGTGTCCCCAGCCAGAGTAATAATCCCATGGCCCCAACTCCAGAAAGCCAGATCACAAGTTGGCTCACCCACTGTGTATACACATGTGCCCCTGACCAGAGAAACAAGCCAATGCGCTCACCTCTAGCAAAGCTGCACCACCACTGCCATAAACTCTCTCAGCCCAGGCCACTGAGACAAACATCACTAGCATGGATTGTAGTTGAAGACACTACATAGAGACTACACTACTGTGTCCACTTAGAATCAAAGCCAGTGCACCCCATCAAACCAACACCCCAAAACCTACCTATATAAATAAGCTTTCCACATGAAACCTACTCCATAAAATTGGAAGAGGTGACTGTTTCACCAGATATGTATAAATCAATGCACGAACATATCAAACACAAAAAAGGTAAGGAAACATGACACCTCCAAAGGAATATAATAATTCTCTAGTTACAGACCCCAACTATAAGAAAATACACAAAATTCCAGTAGAAGAATTCAAAATAATAATCTTAAGGAAACTCAGTGAGATACAAGAGAATACAAATAGACAATTCAGCAAAATCAAGAAACAATTTCTGATATGTATATGAAATTCAACAAAAAGGTAGATATAATTAAAAAGGATCAAGTGGAAATTCTGCAACTGAAGAATTCAATGAATGAAATTAAACAATATAATTGAGAGCTTCAACAATGGACAAGACCAAGCAGAATAATAAATTTCTGAACTCGAAGACAAGTCTTTTGAAATAACATAGGCAGACAAAAAATGAATGAAGAAAGACTACAGGATTTATGGGACACCATTAGGTGACAAATATTCACATTATGAGTGTTCCAGGAGGAAAAGAGAATGTAAAAGGTGTAAGAAATATATTTTATGGAATAATACCTGGAAACATCCCAATTCCTGTTGGATAGATCCAGGAAGCTCAAAGAACTCCAAAAAGATTCACTCCAAATAGATTCTCTCCAAGTCACATAATAGCCAAACTGTCAAAAGTTAAAGACAAAGGAATAATTTTAAAAACAGCAAAGGAAAAGCATCAAGTCACATATAATGGAATCCCCCATTAGATTGTAGATTCTCAGCAGAAACCTAACAGGCCAGGAGACAATTGGATGATACATTTGAAGTACTAAAAACAAAACAAAACTTGCCAGCCTATAATATTATTCCCAGCAAAGCTGTCCTTCAGAAATGAAGAAGTAAAATCTTTCACAGACAAGCAAAAGTTAAAAAAATTCATCGCAAGTATTCTGACCTTACAAGACATGCTCAGGGGAGTCTTACATCTAGAAGTGAAAAGAAAATAACCACCATCATGAAAACATGCAAAACTATAACTCACTGGCAGAGGCAAAAACAAAGGGGGAAAAGGGAGTAAAAGCTTATCATTCCAGAAAACCACCCACCCACAAAAAAAGAAAAAAGCACTAAGAGAGGAAGTAAGAAACAGAGGATATACAAAATAACAAGACAGCAATCAATACATCAATAAAATGACAGGAGTAAACCCTCACCTATCCATAATAATCTTGAATCAGATTATATTCCTCATTTAAAAGATAAAGACTGGCTGGATGAATTTTAAAATAACCCAACTATATGCTGCCTTCAAGAAACTCACATAACCTGTAAAGACACACATAGACTGAACATGAAGGGATGGAAAAAGATATTCCACACAGACAGAAACCAAAAGTGAGCTGGAATAGCTATACTTATATCAGACAAAGCAGACTTTAAAGTCAAACGCTATAAAAAGAGAAAAAGAAGGGCCGGGCGCGGTGGCTCAAGCCTGTAATCCCAACACTTTGGGAGGCCGAGACGGGCGGATCACAAGGTCAGGAGATGGAGACCTCACGAAGTCAGGAGATCGAGACCATCCTGGTGAACACAGTGAAACCCCGTCTCTACTAAAAAATACAAAAAACTAGCCGGGCGAGGTGGCAGGCACCTGTAGTCCCAGCTACTCAGGAGGCTGAGGCAGGAGAATGGCATAAACCTGGGAGGCGGAGCTTGCAGTGAGCCGAGATCCGGCCACTGAACTCCAGCCTGGGCAACAGAGCAAGACTCCATTTCAAAAAAAAAAAAAGAGAAAAAGAAAAACATTAAATAATTCTAAGGGGACCATGTTAGCAAGAGAATATACCAATTATAAATAAATATGTACCCAACACTGAACCACTTAGATCTATAAAGCAACTATTATTAGATCTAAAGGGAGAAATAAGCCCCAATACAATAATATCTGGGGACTTCAACATCTCACTCTCAGCACTGGACAGATTATTTAGATATAAAATCAACAAAGAAACATCAGATTTAAACCGAACCTACCAAATAGACCTAGGAGACTTTACAGAACATTTCACCCAACAGCTATGGAATACACATTTTTTTTCAACAGCACATGAAACTTTCTCCAGGAGAGGCCATGGGTTAGGACACAAAACAAGTTTCAAAAAGTTTTTAAAAATAAAATTTATATAAAGTATCTCATCTGACCACAAGAGAATAAAACTAAAAATCAAGAACAAGATGAACATTCAAAACTATACATATACATAGAAATTAAGCCACATGCTCCTGATGACCAAAGAGTGAGAAAAGCAATTAAGAATGAGATTTTAAAATTCCTTGAGGCAAATAAAAGTAGGAAACACAGCATACCAAAATCTACAGAACATAGCAAAAACAGTAGTAAGAGGCAAGTTTAAAATAACAAATGACTAGAAATATTTCAAATAGGCAATTTAATAATGCATCTTAAGGAACTAGAAATTCAAGAACAGGCAAAACCCAAAATTAGTAGAAGGAAAGAAATAATAAAGATCAGAGCACAAATAAACAAAATTGAGACCAGAAAAACAATACAAAAGGTTAATGAAACAAAAAGTTGATTTTTTGAAAAAATAAATGAAATCAACAAACCATTAGCTAGACTAAGAAAAAAGAGAAAAGATTCAAATACATAAAATTAGAAACAAAAAAGGAGATATCACAATAGAGACCACAGAAATGCAAAGAATTATTAATTACTATGAACGACTATATGCTGGTAAGTTTGAAAACCTAGAGGAAATGGATATATTCCTGAACACATATAACCTACTAAGATAGATCTAAAAAGAAATAGAAAACCTCAGTTGACCAATAACAAGTAACCAGATTGAATCAATAATAAAAATTCTCTCAAGAAAAGAAAGTTCAAGGCTGGACGGTTTCACTACTGAATTCTGCCAAACTTTAAAGAAGCATTAATGCCAACTTTTTTCAGACAATTCCACAAAACTGAAGTAGAGATAACTCTTCCTTTCTTACTCTATGAGGCCAGCAAAACTGATTCCAAAGCCAGACAAAGACACACAGAAAAAGAAAACTACAGGCCAATATCACCAATGAACATAGATGCAAAAATCCTCAACAAAAATATTAGCAAACCAAATCCAAAAATATATTAAAAAGATAATAGTTCATGATCAAGTGGGATTTATCCCAGGAATGCAAGGCTTTCACATACCCAAATCAGTACACATGATACATCACATCAACAAAATGAAGGACAAAAACCATATGATTATCTCAATAGATGCAAAAAAAGCCTCTGATAAAATTCAGTATCCTTTCATGAGAAAAACTCTCAAAAAATTAGGTATAAAAGGAAAGTACCTTAACAAATTAAGGCTATATATGACACACCCACAGCTAACATCATGCTAAATGAGGAAAAGTTGGAAACTTTTCCCTAAGGACTGGAACGAGACAAGGATGCCCACTCTCTCTTCTTGTATTCAACATAATACTGGAGGTCCTAGCCAGAGCAATTAGACAAGAGGAAGAAAGAAAGGGAATTCAAATTGGAAAGAGGAAGTCAAATTGTCCCTATTTGCAGATGACATAATTTTATATATAGAAAAACCTAAAGATGCTACCAAAAACTCTTAGAACTGATAAATAAATTTAGCAAAGTTGCTGGAGACAAAATCAACATACATAAATCAATAGCATTTCTATACATGAACAACAAACTAGCTGAAAAATCAAGAAGGCAATCCCATTTACAATAACTACAAAAAATTAAAATATCAAAGAATAAGTTTAACCAAGGAAGTGAAAGCCCTCTACAAAAAAAGCTTACAAAATACTGATGAAAAATCAAAGAGGATATAAATAAATGTAAAGACATTTCATGCATATGGATCAGAAGAATAAATGTTGTTAAAATTATCACACTATACAAAGCAATCTACAGATTCAATGCAATCCCTATCAAAACACCAATGACATTCTTCACAGAAATAAAAAAAAATCTTAAAATTTGTATGGAACCATAGAAGGCCCTGAAGAGCCAAAACAATGCTGAGCACAAAAGACAAAGCTACAAGCATCACACTATCAGACTTCAAAATATACTACAAAACTATAATAACGAAACTGCATGGTACTATTAAAACAGACACATCAATAAATGAAACAGAATACAGACTCAAGCAATTTAATACATATATCTTTAGCCAACTGATTTTTGACAAAAAGACCAAGAACATTCATTGAGGAAAAGATAGCCTTTCCAACAAATGGTGCTGGGGAAAGTAGGTATCTATATACAGAAGAATGAAACTAGACTCCCCTCTCTCACCCTATATAAAAATCAACTCAAAATGGATCAAAGACCTAAATGTGAGACCCAAAACTATAAGACTATTGGAAGAAAACTTAGGGAAAATGCTTCAGGAAATTGGTCTTGGAAAAAAAATTTATGAATGAAACCTCAAAAGCATAGGCAACAAAAGCAAAAATAAAAAAATAGGATTATATCAAATGAAAAAAGTTTCTGCACAGCAAAGGAAACTACAGAGTGAAAAGTCAACTTACAGAATGGGAGAAAATATCTACAAACTATTTATCCAACAAGGGGTTATTATTTGGAATACACGAGGAGCTCAAATATCTCAAAAGCAAAATTAAAATAATCCAGTTTTAAAATGGGTAAATGATCTGAACAGATGTTTCTCAAAAGACATAAAATAGCCAAAAAATATATGAAAAAATGCTTAACATCATGAATGGTCAGGGAAAGGCACATCGAACCCACAATGAGGTATTATCTCATCCCAGTTAGGATAGCTACTATCAAAGAGTCAAAAATAGCAAATGCTAGGCCAGATGCAGTGGCTCATACCTGTAATCCCAGCACTTTGGTAGGCTGAGGTGGGCAGATCACCCGAGGTCAGTAGTTCGAGACCAGCCTGGCCAAAATGGCAAAACCCCGTCTCTACTAAAAATACAAAAAATTAGCTGGGCATGGTAACTCGTGCCTGTAGTCCCAGCTACTTGGGAAGCTGAGACAGGAGAATTGCTTGAACCCAGAAAGTGGAAAGGTTGCAGTGAACTGAGATTGCACTACTGCACTCCAGCCTGGGCAACAAAGTGAGACTGTCTCAAAAAAAAAAAAAAAAAAACAAATTAAATTAAATAAAGAAAGCAAATGCTGGTGAGGATGCTGAGTAAAGGGAACCCATACACTGTTGGTAGGAATGTAAATTACTACGGACACTTTAGAGAAGAGTATGGAGGTTCCTGAAAAACTCTACAAATAGAACTACAATATAATTAAAAAATCCCACTCCTGGGCATTTGTCCAGAGGAAAAGAAATCTGTATTTTGAAGACACATCTGCATCTCATGTTTATTACACCACTATTCACAATAGCCAAGATGTGGAATCAACCTAGCTGTCCAACAGCAGATGAATTCATGAAGAAAGTATGATATATATACACAATGAAATATTATTCAGCCACTAAAATTAAAAAAAATTCTGTCATTTATGGCAACATGGATGAAGTTGGAAGACATTATGTTAAGAGAAATAAGCCAGCAGCAGAAAGTTGAAAACCACATGTCCTCACGCATATGTGGAAGCTAAAACCAAGTTTATCTCAGAAGTAGAAGGTAGAACAGAGGATACAGCAGCTGGGAAGGGTAGGGGGAAAGAGGGATAGGGAGAGATGTATTAAAGGATACAAAATTACAGCAAATTATTCCTAGGAAGAATACGTTCTAGCACTCTATACCATTATAGGATGACTATAGTTAACAATAACACATAGTTTTAGATAGCTAGAAGGGGGATGAATACTGAATGCTCCATCCTAATACAAAGAAATGAAAAACGTTTGAGCCAATGATTATGCTAATTACCCTGATTTTATCACTGTAGATGTATTGAAACATGACTATGTACCCCATGAATATGTATAATTATTATATGTCAATTATTTAAAATAAAATAATAAAGTTTTAAAACCTGAGAGAATTTTTGAAAAATCTACAGGGAACAGAATGAAAGAGGTAAGTATAAGGAGGCAACTGAATAATGTGTTTATTTTGTTTTGTTGTCCAAACACATATATTTTTCTTAAAAAAAATGACTTTTATCCTGAATTACTCAGAAAATGTCCTAGACTGTCCTCTGAGTCATGCTAGGATCAATACAGCTGTTCTACACATTCAAGCGTCCCATTCAGACATTCCAGTGCTTTAAATGTGGTTTTTCTTCTTTTTCAGCTTTTCAAAGCAGAGAAAGAGCGAGGTAACCAGGTGAGAAAGTCCAGATCTCTTTAAAAGAATTATTTGCACAGCTTCTTCAAAAAGAAGGGGAACGTTTTAACTGTGAGCTGTAACTCTCCGTTTAACATAATACTTCGTTGATTCAACAGCAAACATGTTTCTACTGATTTATTTCAGGGCGTGAAAGAGAGTATTTGCTCACTAATTACATAAAAATTTTATATGGCTGTAGACTTTTAGATATTCAATATGTGCATTAAAGTGTGCTAATAGCATTTTAAACTTTGCTTAGTCAGTCTCTTATCTACTACACAGACTAGAAAACTGACTATTTTAGGGCATATGTCTCCCTATTAAGATTTTTAAAAGAAACCATTTCCTCCCCTGAAACTGACATTAGCAGTAAGTGGACAAGTAAAAACCAATTAAATTGTGTGGTTTTGTTTAAAGATAAAATCTAATCAGAACTTATTCATTCAAAGGCTCCTAAACTCTTCTACTTACATAACACATACAAGTTAAATTATGTCAGCTCTTCATTTTTTAAAGAGTGTATTGTTTATAAAGCTTTCAGCATAATCATTTCTCTCAAGATACCATATTTTATCTATTTATCTAATCAAAAAGTGAATAGGGATCAATAGTTATTTTTTTAAAAATCACTTAAAATACTGATTACAAATGTTATAGAAAACATTTCTCTATTTACCTAAGTTTTCCCTTAAATGGAAGCAGAATCATAATTATAGAAACGTAAATAACGTTTTAAAATCTATTTTTATTTTTCTTCAGTATTACCTGCTGTTCCCCAGTGGCTGGGTAATCGATGGGTTATATTTTCATTTACCCTCAAAGTTAGGCTGCCAGTGGAAGCTAAGAATAACAATTAAATTCAAGTTTCTCTAGAAAATATGACAAATCAAATTTTAAGAAAGCACAACTTGTGGTTTTGCTTGGGTTCAAGATGGCTGGTCTCAGAATATCAAAGCATTTAATTCAAACTAATAGTGTGTCCTCATCCTAGGACTAGAAGGTGATTTTTTTTTTAAGGAGGGAAAAGAAGAGCAAAGGGGAAAAATCCATGAATAGTGATTCCCCTCCATGAATTATTTCAATTCTCAAAAATATACATTGTTTTAGGAAGGACCACCTGACTCTGAATATATTTCCTCAAACAGAGTCGCCTTTGAATCCAAAGAGTCCAGCAAATCAGGCGGCAGTTCGTGTTCCAAGCTGGCCAGAGAGCTGAGGGATGAGGCCCCTCCACACTCCCCCTCCTGGCTGTAGACGTGAGGTAGGTAGCCGGGGTCATCTTCCAGCACGTCGGCAACATGGAGTTTCTGGGGAAAAGTCAGGGAAACAGAAGGTAAATGCCATGTGCTTCCATACCCAGCTCATTTCTCTAGGTTTGATTCGAGGAACACCTCAATGCAGTAGTAACAGCACTCAGGCCCCACGTCCTCAGCTGACACAGGAGTTCATACAGTCCCAGAAGTGGCAGTCAGGCTAAGGGGAGACGTCCCACTTTACAGTCTGAGAGGGAAGTGTGACACACTGGTGGCCGCCCCAGGAGTATGACAGGAGCCCTCAGGAGGACCTCCCACACACTCCCACCCTCTTGCAGATTCACTTCTGGAGTCTGGCCCCTCCCTGTCCTGTGCTCTGGACACCTCCCCTTCCATGACCCCCAGACCCTCGTTTGGACAACTGTCCCCTCTCTCTTCATCTTTACCTGGCCTCTTGCAGTGGATTGTTTGTTCCAACCCACAAATGTGCTCAGGTCTGTCCTTCAATCCGCTCATACTTCACAGCCTCCCTCCAAAAAAGGGCAGCCACCATTTCCTGCCACCCCTTTCTCACCCACATGGCTCCTCAAACCACTGCGCTCCAGTCTCCCCGTTCACGCTCAGGCCATGGCTTCATCCATCCCTAACCAATGGTGACGTCCCAATCACCATCTCTGTCTGTGACACTCCCTATGGTCACATCCAGAGCCAGAATTCCAACCAGACAGCTCCACGAGAATGTCCACAGGGACCTCAGACTCAACACCCTGGAAACCACTGTGGTTCTGCCCACAGCCTGCATCTCCTCCTCCCACGGCCCCTCCCTCAATGCTTGCCAAGTACAGTGTGCACCCCCTGTTACAGGGGCTAGCTGGCTAAAACCCAGGGGATAATCCCCCACACTACCTGTTGTCGTAAATTAAGTTCTACTGGAGCACAGCCAAGACCATTTATTTGTGTATCATCTGTGGCTGCCTTCATGGAACAGCAGGGCTGAGCTGTGGGAACTGGCCTTCAAATCCTACAAGATTGACTCTCTGGCCCTTTATAAGAAGTTCACTGACCCCTGCAGCATTAGATGATTTCAGTGGTATCAGAACACATATTTATTTGAGTCAATGGCCATTTTATCGTATATTTCAAAACATAATAACAAGCACACCAATTCCATGATTTCACAAATAACATTACTTAGCTGATCGTAAAGCCAAAAGCTAATTAACATGTGAGCTGCTTTACAGAAATGCATTAAATACATAATAGTGAGTGGGTTAAACACAAGTGTGACAGTCGTGCGAGAATAACCAAAGTTCATGAAACTCTAGCCTGGCTTAAGTCAGAACATCCCCAACAGCTCAGCTGCTCAACTTTGAAACCTAGAGTCATCGCCACCTCTCCCCTGCCCCATCCTCTCAAATGCTCGGCCATATTCCTAGTTCTGTCCCCTCTCCTCCAGCCCCATGACCAATGCCTGAGGATAGGTCCCTATCTCCAGTCATTGGGGCAAGAGTGACAAGGAGTTCACTAAACTCATTTCTTGTTCTTCTGGTCACCCGGCAAGATCACATTTCCTGCCTCTCTGCTAGATGTGGTTATGTGACTGATGAAATAGGTTCACATACCTGGCTGTGAAAACCTCCCCAAGAGCCTCCGTTCTCGCTCTTTCTGTCCTCTAGCCTCATTTCCAGTTCTGAGTGGTGGCAGAGCCACAGGGTAGGAGGACCCTGGGCAGGCTGCAGCTTGACACCCACCCTGATCTCTGACATGAGCCAGAGGTACCTGCTCTGCGCATTAAGCCGCCCTGCTGTAGGGCTGTCATGGCTTTCTCCCTCCCAACAGCCGTCTTCTCACCATCTCTTCCTCTCCCCAGCCTCTCTCCTGCCTCAGGTCCACCCTCTGCACAAAGCCCGGAAACATTTCCTAGGCTTCGTATCTGCTCATTCCTCTCTGCCTAGAACCCTAGACAGTCCTCCTCTGCCAATCTCCACCCAGCAAATTCCAGCTCAGCATTCAGGACCCAAGTCATCTCTCTGTGAAGACTTTTCTGGCCTGAGTGATTCAATAAATAGGGGACAGGAGGGGAAGGGAGGGGAGGGGAGGGGGGTTTTAGCCTGTTTACCTTCTAATACCTGTAGAGGGTGCTACTGAACCCAGAGCCAGTTCCACAGACCTTGGCAGGAATGGGTTTAGTGGGAGCCTGTCTAATCCGTCACTACTGATAGTAATTCTGAGAAGGTGAGCTCATGTAGAGCATGAAAACAGTCAGAATCGTGGGGCTCAAGCCCAAGGTGGGGGGTGGGGAGGGCCTGGAAAGGGCAGCTCTGGGGGCCCAGGGACCCCATGCATGTCCCCATTCTGATGGGACCCCGGGCTTCCAAGCTCTTAACTATGCCCCCCGCCCTGCCCCGCCCAGTGACTGCAACAAGCTGTCTCCAGCTTCCTGTGATTCTCAAGAGCCCTGCCTGGGCCCTTGTTTAGTGGGAAATGCTGTCTCCCCACCCCAGTCTACTGCTATGTCAGGCTTGGTGCCCACCGGAAGCATGGGAACGCTCACCTGCACAGCTGGTCCATTAACTGGGTCTGCTTATTCAGGGACTGTGGTCGCTGTCTGACCATATGGCATGGGGAGCTGGGGGCAGGGGGAGGAAAGAAAGTTTTTACATCAAAACCAGCAGACACACAAGCTCCAGCCTAGGTGTTAGGAGTCTGTTCACGTTCTTGCAGTGAAGCTGAATAGACAATTAGCGATGGACATGGTGTGTGCAGAGCAAAACAGAATCTGCAGTGGCGGCTGCACTGGGTGGATTCAACTTCAAAACCCCCAGGCTGACAGCAGAACAGCGGGTGTCTGCACCCTGATTCAGCAATTTTGGAAGCCTCATCAGATCAATAATTCATCATCACCACCATCCAAGTTAGAGGGTTCATGAGGAAAGAACAGGGCCCTCTAATCTGGTGTTCCCTCCTCTCACACCACCAAGCAGAGCTTTGAGCTTCTATTGAATTAAGCTGCCTCCCTGCCCTGCAGAGGAGGAGGGGCGCCCGCAGCTGGAATACATCCCCCTCCTGCTCAGCCAGGCAGGACCTGCAATACGGTCCACATGGTCCACTTGGCATGAGCGGTATGTGTGCATGGACATGCATTCATGTGTGTGTGCACAAATGTGAAAATGGGTAAGCCGGATACTGTGTCATAATCACCACATCCTACGTTTTACGTAGAGACATGATCTTGTCTGCACAAAGCTTCACCCAAGAGTGTAGCAGAGCTGCCCCAGCTCTACTTTGTAGATGAGAAATTAAGGCTCAGAGAGGAGACTTCCCTGACGCTGCTCAATGATCAGGTGGGCCCGTCTGGAGTCGGCCACTCTGCGCCCCATTTCTGGCTCTGTCCTTCATGCCTTTACCTTTGGAGCAGCTTGTCTGAGCCTCCGTTTTTGGATTCATCTACCACATTGGGTTATGGTGAAAATGGTTCTTTCATTGGTTCTTTAGTGACCCTGTGTCATCACCAGTAATGACACAGCCTGGCCCTCTCAGGGAGGTTACAGTCAGCTCAGGAGAGACACACGGAAATTTCCCCGCAGCTTATCCTTCATCTTCCTCACCAGCAGTCAGGGCCTGGGGAAGTGCCCTGCAGCCCCGACTCTGTGGGTACACAGCCCCCTTCTGTAGGAGCCTGGCTTGCCTGGCTTTAGACAAAGCTTCTAGGCTCAGAGATGTCTGTGTTCTCTTGAAGTAGGTGCCAGACAGCACCCATTCTGCAGGGCTAAGGAGTGGCAGCGAGAAGGGGCCAAGCCTATAGCACCTTTGGGGCTGTCACGGGGGCACAGAGCTGGAGCTCCCACCTGTGGACTGTGACAGGAACCAGAGGAAGCTGACACCGGGGAGACCTCAGGCACTGACTCTACATCCAGACACAGTCTGGGCTCACTTCCTCAGGCCACAGTGTTCACAGCCCTGTCTGTCATCCACTCTGACAAGCACAGCAGGAGATGTCCAGGCTCACCAATGTGTTCCACAAAACAGGATCCCAGGACCTCAAGTCAGAGGCTCAGATGCACACCCCAGACCCACTACAGCAGGGTCCACAGAGTTGGTGCTGGGGACTGCTGCTTTTTAAGGAGCCCCCCCAGTGCCTAGACCCTGGAGCCCAGTTGCCTGTATTTGAGCCCCAAACCTACTGCTTTCTATGGCTGTGACCTTGGACACATTACCCAACTTCTTTGTTCCTGGGTTTCTTCATGTTATAAAAAGGTGTATGACAGCACCTCCCCCAATAGGCTGATGTGCAGACTGAGAGTTAATGTCTTTCAAGTCCTCAGAACACAGTCTAGAACAAAGTGAGTATCACACATGTGTTTGTCAAAAAAATAAGTCTAGCTTGACAGAGACTGTCTGCATTTATGTCTTCCTTTGTGCTGATGATTCCACAGGCCTGAGTTCCCACTGCCCTGCAACAGGAGGAGCTGCTTAGAGTCAGAACAGCCCGGGCAGCTTCTCGGTACATCCTTCCCCAAGCAGGGGTCATGCAGAGCCTCCATGACATGAGCATGTGGACTGGCTCTGCCCTATCCATGTAAACCTGCCCATGGGTGTGCCCAGCTCCCAAGCTGCTTTCCAATCTTCCCAGGACTACACAGTGGCTGTGTTGAGGGACCTTCCAGGATATGCCTAAAATCAGAATCTCACCCAATAGACCCCTTCAGAGCAGTCAAACTACTTCTTTCACAATTTTGCAGGAAAAGACCCTTCATTCTGAGGTAGGAGGCCAGCAGGTCTTGTTTTCTGGTCACAACCCTGCTGACCAAAACAGGATCTGGTCCAGATGGGATGAAGTTAAAAAAACAAAAACAAACAAAAAAACCCACAAAAAACAGCAGAAACCAGCAGATGAGACAAAAGTAATCCCTGGTTGCCCTCATTGCTCACTGGTGCAAGACACTCACACCAGTGCCAAGAGAGCTTACCAATGCCATGGCAGTGACCCAGAAGTTACCACCCCTTTCCTAGAAAGTTCTAAATAACCAGCCCCTCAGTTTGCGTCAACCTGCCACTTAATTTGCATGTAATTGAAAGTGGGTTTTAGTGGGTATAAATACAGTTGCCAACATCCCATACATTTCCGACTCTGAGTATACTGCCTAAGAGTTAGCCCTGCCTTGCAAGGAGCAGTAATGTTCAATAAAAGACTGCTGTCTAACACCACCACCTCACCTTTGAACTCTTTCCAAAAACCCTCCTGGGCTAATCCCCACTTTGGGGGCTTGCCTGTCCTGTGTCAATTCTGTCTTCAGCTGGGTTCTGCAAAGCAGCACTGGATGGAGGATTCCCATGAAAGTGATCGCTATGGACTTAAATGTGTTCCCTCTCCAAATTGATATGTTCAGGCCCTAACCCCAATGTGATGACATTTGAAGATGGAGCCTTTGGGAGACAATTAGGTTTAGATGAGCTCATGAGGGTAGCGTCCCCATGATGGAACTGGTTCCCTAATAAGAAGAGATACCAGGGAGCTTGGTGTCTCTCTCTCCATCCCATGTGAGGACACGGCTGGAAGGTGGCCATCTGCAAGCTAGCAAGAGAGCCCTCACCAGAACCCAACCGTGCTGGAACCCTGACCTTAGACTTCTAGCCTGCAGAAACATGAGGCAATACATTTCTGTTATTTAAGCCACCAGGCAGGCTATGGTATTTTATTATGGTAGCCTTAGCTGACTAACACAGTGATTTAGGAAGAAGTGTCCCCAGATCAAGCCTGGAGCACAGTGGGGATGCAGAACCCATAGCCAGTGCACAGGACAAGGGGAGCCCTCCCTACCTGATTCAATGTCTCCGCCATCCTTCCTTCCACCGGAGCCAGGAGTTGTCTGTGCACTGTGGCATCTGGGTAAGCCTGAAAGCAAACCAGTAGAGTTTCATGCCACAGCAGAGCCCTTGTCCTACCCTGCAACCCCTTTGTGTCAGTGGCCCCAGCACAGATGGGGCATACTCAGCACAGTTCTTTTGGAGATAAAGAGCCAGGCCCAGGGCAGTTTGTTCACGTTTCCTCTCTTTGTGTTGGGGCAGAGAGGGAGGCCCTGCAATCTCTCATGGCTAGACCTTCTAGTGCCTGGGCTGAAACACACTTTCAGTGAGGAAGGAACCCGAGTGAGCCCAGCCAGGAGGGTTTGCTCCTGCTGACAGCCTCACTCATGCCTTACTCCTCCTCAACTACACTGCCCCTCCTTGCTCATTTTGGCTTCTCTTCCTCTGAACCTTGCCCACTGTTCCCCATGATGGGCTACTGGCAGTCACCTGCTCATCTGGCCGATGTCTGTGGACCTGGGTCTCTGTGCTATCTAAGGGCAGAGGGTACAGTGGTAGGAAACAGGCTTGGCATCTACCGGGAGGAGTGGCTACCTGGGGACCCGCAAATCCCACCATGAAATCATGTGAGTCAGGCTGGCCTGGAGGCAAGCAAAGCACCCGGGGCCTCACTGCCGGGCTCACGCAGGTGGAAGGCCAGCACCCAAGAGTGGCGGTAAACGTGAGACTGATCACCAAGGGAAGATCAAAATTTTCTTGATACTTTAAAAACCAATTTATAATAATGTGAGGCAATGAATTAGGTGCTAAGTTAACATAATTTTGCAAACTATATATACAACATTCAACTTCCTTTTGTTTACATCAGAATCATTATTTTATCGGTAATAGGTATCTGTTATTAATGTCAATGCATACAAAATTAGTACTTAGATGTTTTATTTACAATGGAGTTATTTGTAGGATCTCATTTGAAAAGAAGAATTCTGCTGCAGAACATGTTTAGAAAAAAAAATTGATTAGATGATCTCTAAGACCCCCTTAGCTTAACATTTCTATAGGTCTGTGACAAAGCACAGCAGAAAACTCAGCCTATGACTGAGGTCTTAGCAACTCAGCAGCAAAAGAAATTTGCCAGGGACTGAAAAGCTCTTATGCCCTCAAGTCATGGGATAAATGTGCCTTAACTACTTTCAATCTCTCTTCACATTCGCTTCTCCTTCAGTTTGTTTGGATGTTGGGCATATTTTTTTTTATCACCTCTTTCCTTCCAAATTTCCAATTTTCAGGGCTTTCCACAGCTTTTAGACAGAACAATAAGGTAAATTTTTTCACAGTAACACCTACATCTGTACTTACAGGAGTAGAGTATATGTTTTTCACACCTCTTGACTCAAAGAGCTCGCCATAACCCTTAAATTAAAGAAAGATGAAAGAAATATTTTCTGATTTCAAATAAATCACCAAAGGATGCAAATACATAACTAGAAATTCTTGCAGTCATATTGCCTTTCATTTTTGTACTAAAGATATAGTAATTCTAAAGACTATAGATATTCATAGCAGAAATTCATGAACAAGTTTCATAGTTGCTTTGTGAAGAAGGAACATGAGAATGCCCTGAATACATGCCCTGAATACAAACAAATGACACACATCTACTCCTAGGACCCAGGCCCAGCTGCACAACTCTCAGGGCTCAGTGCAAGATGAAAGTTGGGGGCCCTTTGTTTAAAATTAAGAATTTCAAGATGGTGACAGTAGAATATTAAACCAAGGAGGGGTTCTTTAGAGTGGGAGGCCCTGTGCCATGGTGTGGGTTCCATGTCCATGCAGCTGGTCACACCAGGACCAGAAGGGTCAGCTGCACGGACATGGAACCCAACATTCATCAATGCAGGAGCCCTTCGGTGATGGATTTGTGGCACCATCTTTGTGCGAAGAAGAACAGCATGTTTTCATCTTTGCTCAGATACTGCCTGTGCAAAGATATGAAATTATAGAGAACTTGAATTTATTTTAGAAGCTCTCTCTCATAAAAATTGGATATGATTCTATGGCTCTTTAGACCCTGAATACCTCTTTTAAATTCTATATTGGAAAAGTAAATTTCTGTTAAATAATGGCTAGTTAAACTGGTGAGGTCCAAATAAGGTCTGTGATTGAGAACTGTATTCATAGTGTTGTGCCAAAGTCCATTTTCTGATTTGATCACAGAGTAGGGTTACATAAGATGGTATCTTTGGGGGACCCCCAAGAGCTCTCTGTACTATTTTTGCAACTTCTAGTTAGTCAAAAATTATTTCAGAAAACGTCATTTCACAAAGCAATAGTCCTAGAATTTGTATGTAGCATACATGAAGACACAACACACAGGGGAAGTCAGACCTCCCTTTCGCTGGAAGCACACAGTCACTGGGCTGGAATTTAGTCAGGGTCAAAGTCCTGTGCTCTTAATATTATACATTATCTCCGGTGCCCTTAGAAGGACATGAGAAAATGTATCTATTTGTGGATGTTCTAAAAAGTGTCATATTTGATCAGGATTATCAAACAACTCTAAAAACAACAGCCGCCACCAATGATCGTAATACCTAGTTCTATAGATGGAAATAGAGTTGCGTGGGAAAAGCCCAACTTCTCAGATTTTCATTGACTCTGTGTCTTTTTCTGACAGTATCACAAAATCTTCTACAAGGGCCCTCTCTCAGGGGAACCAACTGTCAGTCACTAGTGAGATGGCCGCAGCAGGGAGCAACCTTCTGGAACTCACCCAACTCCCCAGAGCAGAGTGTGATTGGGCTGCCCTGCTCGCTGCAGATGGAGGCACTTCCTTGTGATCCTAGGGGGAAATGCCGATTTACTCAAAGGAGAATGGATTTCTCTCCAGTTGGAAACAAAGTGGGCATGTGCGACCTCCCACCACTTCCCCTTGCTCGTATACTCCTAGGCAAACACAAATTAACACGATGAGAGGGAGGGCGCAGTGGGGGGAAAGGAAAATGAAGAGAGGCAGGGAATAAAAGGGCAGGTGCAATGGAACCGTGTGGCAAGAGGAGGCTTGACCCTGAAGACGCTAATGTGCTTTCCATGACACAGACACCTGAAAACTGCATAGACAGACAGACGAGATCTAGAAGGTGACACTCACAGGTGAAACTGTTTAGATTTAGGGATGGGATTGTGGGCATTTTCTGCTTTGGGTTTCTATTATTTTAATAGCGATGCTTCCATAATGAAGTTAAATTTCAAAGAAAATAAAGCAGGCAATGGACCTTGACAATGGTCTCATTGACGTTATTTCATGCTATATGCAGTAGATTTTAAAATATCAGGTTACCCATAAATCATAAGTGATGGCTTCACTTAGAGAAAGTATGTGAATGGCAGTTTATTTAAGCAGTCACCACAGATGTACTTACTAGAATATTCGCAGGACACTGAAGGGAACCCAGAGATACACCAAAACCTAGAAGGTGGAGGCTTTGGTTTCCTCCCCTGTAAAACAGGGAAGCAAGATTGCCCCCACCATACGCACACCCCTATGGGTTCTGGTGAAAATTCAACGAGATGAGGCATGCAAAGTGCGTAGTGTGCCCTTCAGGGCAACGCCTAGGCTTCCAGAAGTTTGCAGACTGGCTCAGAGGAAGGAAAGAGAAGGCTCCACCAGCCCAGGAGGCAAGTTTGTAGGAACTAGAAAAGGGACGCCCTTCCCCCAGGAGCAGGGATTAATGGTCAGAATGCACAGCGGACCCAGCCCTGCTCAGGGCCCTGGCCAGGCACGTGCTCATTTATGGCAATCCTGGGTCAACTTTGTTTTCAAAATAGGGGACACCTACTACTTATGGAATGGAAGATTTAGCTACTTGGGAAACAATTTTAAATAACACTGACTTGCATGGTGAGAAAATTATTCCCTTTCTAGTTCTGTTTCCACACCCTAATGACATCCAGGAGGAAGTGTCACTCTGGTGCTAGCCTGGCTTCCATGCTCTGCCTTCCTTGCAGAGGAGCCCCAGGCCTTTGGCAGTGACATCGTCCACGCAGTCATTGTGCCCTACTTCTTTCATGGCTGTTTTCACACTTGCCTGCTATTTATACAAGTAAAACTGTGTTTTCATTTACAGTTGAAATATAAAGTTTCCTACTTAAATAAATGTACTTAATGTGGACACAAGCCCATTTTAAGAAAAAAGTGTCTTAAGAAATACATAGTCCAAGTGCCATATGCATATGGCAAAAAATCACCATATGGCCCTGGACACAGTGATATCTGGAAGCACTGGGTCATCTGATGCCATAGCAAAGATGAAGGAACTTGGCCACAGAAAGGCAAGGGTGTGTTAGGCTAAGGGAACCATGGGGCTTTGCAAGTGGGGGCTGGGGCTGCTGACTTGCAGAAGGACCTCCCTGGATGTGGCAGTGGGAGGAGCATCCCAGGTGTTCCTTGTGAGGGAAACTATCAGGAAAGTCACTGCTCTGAAAGCCAGAAGCAAGTAAGGAGCACGTTACCTTAGCTCCCTGCTTGGGTCCTGCTGCAGCTATGCAGACGAGCAGAGCCGGCCTCTGGCCTTCAACATCTGACCATGTCTTTAGAACACAGAGAAAGAAATATGACAAGGGCTGAAATCACAGATAGCAGAAATAAGAACAGAAGGAAAGGAATGACATTTTCTCCAAAACACATTTTATCTATGCCATCACAGAAGTCCAGACTGTAAAAAATACACCTCTCCTATAAATCTGGATGAATTATATGGGAAAAGAATGTTATTTCTGTTTGCCTTTTGTAATTGCTTGCTGGGAGGTTGAGCTTCTCGTGGTTCAGTGTTCCGTGTAAACTGATGGTAAAAGGCTCGTTTCAGGAGCCCTCAGAATTGAAAAGCTTGTCTTTTTCTAGGGCTCATAGTGATGGCTCTTGGGGTCACCACTGTTGCACGGTATTCTGTGCATTGTCCTATTCATTTACCAACCAACATATATGCTCACTGAGGGACTCAGGTTGATGGATGCTGGATTTCTGTTGGCCAAGGGCTCTTAGCTTCCCCACATGCAGGGAAGGCATCTATGCAGTTCCACAGATCATCACCATCAGACAGCATCCCTATAGTTTAGCAGCAGAATGTGACAACATGTGTGCACCTAAGTGATGATGTCTTGCGTAGAGTTTTACCAAGAGCACACAATGTTCCTGGTGAGTGGATGTGCAATGTAGGCTGGTATCTTTGTGTAAGATGGATAGAGGGATAAGAGCACCTAGAGATGACCTTATTTACCAAGGTTACAAAGACATAATCAGTAATTACTGCTAATAATGCTAATATTGGCAGCCACCCTGTATTGCATGACTGTTAGTACTGAAAATTTGACATGTGTTATTTGATTAAAGTGTCCAACAAACTTAGGAGACAGAAGACTATCAAGTTCACTTTGTATATGAAAGTCAGAATCAGTTAGATTATGTAATTGATCAATCACAGATTTGGAATCTACACTCAGGTCTGTTGAATCCCACTTCTCAGAGCCCTAAGATACTGAAGCAGGAATGGAGATGTGCCTTTAGTTGTGAATGGGAAACAAGAGGAAGATTTGTTGGTACAAGAAGAGAACAGAGCCCCTTGCCCAGCATGAGGTTCTCTTGTCCCTCTGGCATAGGTGGTCTTTGACCAGTGCCACCTTGTCATTAAGCCCCCTCCAACCCTCCTGGTCTTAGCATCACAAAGGCCAAGGTTTCTTTCCACCCACACTGTTTCTACAGCTGCTTCCTCTTTTCCAAGAGACAATCACAAAGCTGCTGGAAAAGAAGGGTAACCAGGGCATCCCCACTGTCCCTTCCATCTCAGCTACAACTTGAACCAATCAATGCTCAGGAAGTGCGACATTCCTGCCAGTCTCCTCCAAGCTCAGCAGCTTTCACTCTCTCCTGCCAAGGAGGAGACTGAGGCACAGCCCCTGGGCCTGGGAACCATTTCTGTTTCCCTTCATGGTTGAGCCCTCTGAGCCACTGGAACTGTCCAAGGCAAGAAATTCTACTGTTACACAAAGACTGCTGCTTGTCCGGATGGTTTTCTTCTTAAAATTATACAACAAATCAAGTTTGCTGCTGCTCTCACATTTGGGATGGGGAGATTCCTTCCAGGGGACTTCACAATCTGGAGAGTTTGGACCTTGCTCCTGTTTCCTCACCCAGGAAGGGCTCACAGGAGGGTGCACAGACACGTACCTGCCAGAGGAGCCTAACCTCCCTTCCCTCCTTCACACCGCAGGGAAGACAAAATGCAAAGAACCCCGGGAGCCTTAGGCGAACACCATCTTCTTCAATCACATATTTTTGAGAAACTCTCTAATTACATGAGCATCACATCAAAGTTCATTGGAATATCTTTTCCCTAAAGTGTCTCACTTCATTCAACAAGTCTCTCCCTTCCAGGAAAAAAACCACTGGTGAGGTGTAAGATGGGGTGACCGAATCCTCTGTGTGTGTTTCCTTTTGACATTTCTTTTGCGTTCATTTTCTAAATCAACCACTTAACTCTAGATGTGAAGACAAACAGGAGAGCTCACAATGCTTTCATCTCTTTGTCTGTCTGACCCCAGCCCAGAGTTGCTGCAAGAGTGACTAAAATAACACAGGACCCATTTCAGAAGCAGCCGGTTTGAAAAACCAGTGGCCATTGGCCAGTTACTTTATATGGCTCTGCCTTGTGTTAGGTGCCTTCATGTGTCAGGTGCCTTCAAAGAGGATGTGTTAAACATCCTCTTTGATCCACAACCTATCTGAGAATTTGACTTTATCATCCCAGTTCACAGATGAGGATGTAGGGTTAAATGATGAAGCTAATGAGATGCGAAGGCAGAAACAGAGCCCAGGCCTTGTACCTCCAAGGGCAGTGAGCTTTCTGGTTGGCCTCTGCCGGACAATGGTAGAAGAGCAGGTTCTGCTATGATCTACCAAGAAGCCAGCTCAGACTCATTTAACCAGTGGGCCTAACACAATCCCATTTAGGGAACGTCTACCTAATAAAAATCACTTTTTCCCTAAGCACAGTTTCTCAGACTTAGCACTTAGGAGACTGGGGCAGATAATTCTCTGTGGTAGAGACTGTCTTGTGTGTTGTAGGATATTTAGCAGCATCTCTGACCTCAACCCACTAGACACCAGTAGCACTCCTAACTGTGACCATCAAAACTGTCTCCAGGCATTGACGAATATCCCCTGTGGGGCAAAATTGCTCATGGTTGAGAATCATTGATCTAAAACAATAAATTCATTTATCTGAGTTAGTTTTTGCAAGAATTTTTTCCCACTTGCTACTGAAACATGGGTAAGAGTGAAGAATTAAGAGGTGGTACAGTGGGTGAAAAAACACATGCTATATGTTTGTGTATTATTGAATTCCTTGCCATAAGACACAAAGCATGACATTCCACTACCTGGGCTGAAGTGGCTTTGCTCTCCTCATTATACATGACCAGTGTTTGGTGGCCTTCATCATTGGATATAGAGCATCCATGCCTCTTAGGTTCAAGCACAAAATAGCGTCGCAACAGGAAAAGCAGAGCCACTGTGATAAGACAAAGGGGAAAAACAGATTAGACAAGCTCACCCATATCAGAGGTTTCATGAGGATCTTATTCTGTTTATTTATAACTCAGTCATGAACTGGCAAGGTCAAACTGCATCTTCGTCATCTGTGTAGCTCTAAAGTTTAGCACAGTTCCGGGATACAACTAGATGCTACGTAACTGTTTGTTGAATTAATCAATAATACTATCTGGCCAGTAATATTGTATTGTTCCTTGGAAAAGCTGCTTTCTTATTAGTCTTGCCAAGTCCAGGAGCCTGGACATCTGTACATTGCTGTCTCCATGGTTATTACAAAGGACCACTCCTTGACTATGTTTACCAATGGATTCCACTGTGAGTAGAGGCTGCTTTTGCTGGCCAGGGATCTTGCCTGGCCAGCATGGCAACCTCTGATCTGCATCTAGGAGCGGGAGTACACCCAGAAGTCATTCTCAAAGCCATTCCACCAATCCTGCCATCGGCTGTCTCCTACCCCAGCAAACCCCATACCCTTGGACTATTGCCTGAGGAGAGGAGCCATCGTCCCAGGACACCCCTACAGACCACTGACCTGCCAGAGCCACAAATGCTGCACAGACAGGGGACAGGGCCCCCACAAGAAGCCCCACTCCTGCATCTGCATGCTCCACACACGTGAACCCACTGGTACAGGGGCAGATCCTTATACGGACAGTTTGCTTCTGGGAAAGTCCCTGTTTGTCTCCAATGAAGAGTGGCACCAAGTAATTACCACGTGGCAGGCTTCTCAAAGTTAAAAGTTCAACTGACTGACCTGCAAAGGGAAAAAGAACATGGCATGCATTGACTCACTCATCTGCTCATCTGCTCAATGCACCCTTACTAAATGCCCTGCATGGGCCAAGCTCTATATGAAAGTAAGCCAACTGCAGAGTTAGAGGGAGGGGTCCCCAAGGGCACCCTCACTTCTGACACCAACTGCAAGTTCATGGATTCCCAAGACCACCCTCAGGTTCAACAATTCTCTAGAAAGACTCACAGAACACACTGAAAGTTGTTACAGTGATGGTGCCGTTTTTTACAAGGAAAAGATACAGATGAAAATCAGACAAGGAAAGAGGCACCTAGGGCAGAGTCCAGAAAAGCACCAATGGCACAGCTTCTCATCATCCTCTCCTGAGAAGCCAGGTGAGCATCAGTGAGGGACAGCACACATGGGATGCTGCAGTCAGGGACGTTCACCTGAGCCTCAGGCTCCAGTGTCCTCGTGGGGCTTGGTCAGGCAACCTGGTGGGCCTCCCAGGTGGGCGGCCTCAGTCTCCAACCTCTCTGGTAGTCGACTGACACTATGTGACTAGAAGTTCCCAATCTAAATCACATTGCCCCTATCTGGCTCAGCTCAAGACACCCAGGTAAAGAGACACTGGTATCAGACATGATATCCCAATAGAGATCACCCAGACCCCAAGGACAAAGACCAGACCTCTCTTTGGGCAAGGCGAAGTTCTTTACCATACACTCCAGGTCTGAGAACTACCAACATGAGCACACAGTTTCAGCTGAAACCGTGCCACAGTCTACAGATGCCATGGCTAGAGGCACAGAGGAGAGTGTTGACAGTGGGTGCCAGTTGCTTTTAACCTGCTCAGCAAGTTCATCTTCTGATAACAGTGCCCCAGTGTTTCTTTAGGGAAGCCCACACTTCCTGAATTCTCAGTATGAATCAGGAGAGGCTGAGCCCAGATCCCAGCAAGGTCCAGGTGTGGGCTGGGAACCAGTCAATCAGCACGTCTGCCCTCCTAAGTCCCACCCACGGTGATTGACAGGGCAGCTGACCCAGGTCAAACTGTGACATCAATCCTGGAGCTTCCCGGGAAACACCCTTCTTGCCAGATGTTAGGATATGTCTCAGGGACTCCCAGCAGCCTCCTACCCCCTGATGAGGAGAGTTTCCTAAAAAATGAAGGAACCCAGAGAAAAGCAGACCATGTGTGGGAAGGTGGCTTCCAGGGATATCCTTTGAGCACCTAGAGCCAGCTCTGCCAGAACACGGGCTTCTGTGGCTTTTTAAGCTAATAAAGTCCTTTTTTGCCTAAAACTGTTTGAATTGGATGTCTGTCATTTTCCACTCTTTGCCCGTGAACAGTACAAAAACTCACCCCAATTTTTCCCCAACTTCCATGTGTCCTCTGCGTTTCCCTGGGTGTTGTCCAATTCAAATGTAAATGGATCAGAGAAGGGCTCCAGGTCCGGATCCTCTGCCTCGATGTGTAGGGGCTGATGCACGGCAGACTCACAGACCTCCACGTAGCAGGAATGTGGCCGGAGAGTCGGGGCGTTGTCATTGATGTCAGACAGGAAGAGCATTAGGGTCCCTGTAGCAGTCTCCGGGGGGAAGCCTTGTACGGGGAGGAAGTTTCAGGAGTCGGTTATCTCGTGCACACAGAGCCCTGGAGGATGAGCACTCTCCGTCTCTCAGAAAACAAATATTCCTGAAATACTAGAACTGTTTCCCTTTCAAATCGTAACTCTCCTGGCATGCATGTGATGATCTGTTTTCCTGCTTTTATGAACATTCAGAATATCTAGGTAAGGTAAGCTAATAAAGCACTTACCACCTCAAATCATTTGTAGAACATGGTAGAATGTGGCATCGTTAAACAAACAAAAGGTCAATCAATGCTGCCAGGCATCAAGGATGGGTGGGGTGGAGGAAAATGGGTGTGACTAAAGAAGGGCCCCATGCGGGTCCCTGAGGAGAGGCAAATGCGCTGCATCTTCACGTTGATGTCCTGGTTACGAGATTACACTGTAGTCCTGCAAGGTGTTCCCCTGGGGGAGACTGGCAAAGGATACTCAGGATCCACTAGATTATTTCTTAAAACTGCAAGTGAATCTACAATTATCTAAGAGGACTTTTTCTAATTAAAAAAGTGGCAATCATCAATTCACAACTGCAAATATATGGAGCCAACCTAAGTGCCCATTGACCAATGAGTGGATAAAGACAATGTGGCATATGTATACTATGGAATACTACTCAGCCATAAAAAAGAATGAAATAATGTTTTTCTGCAGCAACTTGGATAGAGCTGGGGCCATTCTTCTAAGTGAATAACTCAGGAATAGAAAACCAAATACTGTATGTTCTCACTTATAAGTGGGAGCTAAGCAGGTGATATAATGAACTCCGGAGACTCAGAAGCAGGGGAGGAGGGAGCCAAGGGATAAGAAACCTCCCACTGGATACAAGGTACACTACTCAGGTGACCAGTGCACTAAAATGTTAGACTTCACCACTGCATAATTCATCTACGTAACCAAAAACCACTTGTACCCCAAAAGCTTTTGAAATACGAAAAGCAAAAAATAAACGAAAAAAAAAAAGAGTACCAATCATAACATCATCCATAACAGAATGAGGGAGCCCTGAAACACTGGCCCCACTTTTTCTCCTCCCTTAATACTGACTAGGAACCGTGTTTCCTATCTCCATTGCCCCCCATCCCCAACATTCCACTAGTTAATTACAGAGTGGAACGTACAGCGACATATCACTTGGAGCTTGGGTTTTAGTTCACAGGCTTTCTTAAATACAATGTTAAAGTTATTTGAACATTTTTATTTCTTCAACTTTGTTTTGGTGTGTTTAAAGATTCAGCCTTAGGAGAGTGTAGAGAAAAGTGCTGAAACATGCTCATAAAACCACTCATCCTGGTTTATGACAAATGTGTCCCTTACAGTCCCATTTACCTGAGCTCGTATGCCATCCCAAGCACAGGGAAGCTGTGCTAAATATTTATCACACACCATCGGCTTTGACAAAGAGCTAAAGAGTTAGCTCATGAACAGATGAAAAAGATGTTCGGTTTGATTGCAGCCTCCTTACTGGTTTAATTGTCTCGTCTGAATGAATACTGCCCTCTTTCGATGGTATTGGTCCCTTGTTTACCATTTCAAGAATTACTACCAAAAATAATCACCAGCATGGATGCAGAGTGATAACAAGGTTCATTTTATCCTTTTCTCAGCTGTGCTGAAAGACTCTCACCAGGATTATTCTCCCGCAGGAAGCAAGAATGAGCATTTTATTTTTCCAATTTTGGGTGAAACACTCACCATCATCAACAGCATGAACGATGATTATATAAAAACTGTCATTGACATGAGGGGATTCTCGGTCAATTGGCTCCACGGTGGTGACCACTCCGGAGTTTTCATCTACGCTGACCCAGTTTGCTGGGTCATGAGCTAGTTTATATCTTAGAGAAGGAAAACGGACAGCAATTTTTAAAATTAAAAACTTACATCAAAAGATGTATGTAAAAATTTACATGAAAAAAACAAAATATGTCATAGAAACACTATTTCTACCACAAGTAATTTGAGAAATTCTAAGAGAAATTAAACTATGCGAGTGTTAAATTCACAAACGGAATGGAGGCGCAGGGAGGACAGCCTAAAGACACTCCTAAGTCTGTGGAATCGACATTCACCGGAACACCAACTGTCCCCCTCCTTGTTGGACTGAACATAGTTTTGTCTGCCTTGGGGAAATATTTCATCCTGGAAAGGAACCCATCTTCAGTTGCCTGTAGATGATGCTAGCTTAGTGTGAAAAACCAAACTGCCCTTGCAACAGAAGCCTAGGACTTTACCCCCGGTGTGTTCCCTTTGCAGAAGAGCCCCAGCGGTTCACAGGTGGGTAACCCTGTTCCTCAAAGTGGTCTTCTACATCCCCGTCACCTATGTGAACCTGACACCGCTTTAAGGGGTGGGCCATGCCAAACCCTCCAGGATTCCTAAGAGCTGCCAGCCATCGTATGGCATCCTTTGCAACCTTGCCAGGTTGCCAACCACAGCTACCTGCTGCGGCCCCACAGCAGGAATATCCTGGACTCAGGCAAACAACAACAACAACAAAAAGTGCAGGTCCCAGAAAGGTGCGGAGAGGGGCAGTTTCTCCTTACGCTTTTCCTTCGTCCTCTGGGCAAATGTTTTTCAAAGGATCAGCAAGGATTCCTCTCTCATGTTGGGTGGGTCACAGTTTTTAAAGGGATTGAAGCTTTTTGTGCACTGCTTCACCTCTTAGGGAAAGTTCCAGAAGTTCCTTAGAAGCGCTGTGATTTTGCAATGTTTACAAACGAGGGGAAGAAACTCAGAGTTCCTCTGTGGATTATCTCAGGCCAAAAGGCAGCTCCCTCAGCTAATGCAGATGAAGCAGAACTAGACGAAACCAGAGCTGCCCCCCATCCAGATCATGCCTCCACCCTGTCACAAAAGACAGTCACCCTGCCTCCTGGACAAAGCCACATTGAGGCTATAATGATGGACTGTTTAGTTCTTGATTTCAGCACAACCCAAACATTTACTGAGACCTACATATGAGCCAACCATCCCCAAGAGACAGGAAGACAGCAGCGATTTAGGAAAGGCTCCTATCGGTGGTGCCAAAGGGAGCCCCAACCAGCATCACGGGCATCCCTGGGAGCTTCTGAGAAATGCAAATCTCAGTCCTGGCCCCAGATCTCTCAATCAAATTCTACGGGTGGGTTGGAAACCAGCCTGGCCAACATGGTGAAACCCCGTCTCTATTAAAAATACAAAAATTAGCCAGACATGGCAGCACATGCCTGTAGTCCCAGCTACTCAGGAGACTGAGGCAGGAGAATCACGAGAACCTGGGAGGTGGAGGTTGAAGTGAGTCAAGATTATGCCACTGCACTCCAGCCTGGGTGACAGAGAAAGACACTGTCTCAAAAAAAGAAAAGAAATTCTAGGGGTGGAGCCCAGCAATCTGCATTTTAACAAATTCCCCCAGAGATTGATACACACAATAGTTTGACAGCTACTTCTTAAGAGCCATGCTAACTCAAGGTGCACCGTTGTGCACCAGAAGGGGTCTGTGAGCTGTTGGTTGGCTGCTCATAATGAGATAACTGCAAAAATTAAGGGCAAATGTTGAGAAGCTCTTAGAGTTGTCAGCATTGCTGTGCCCCTCTAGTGCATGACAATTTTTCTAGTAATTCAATTTCATTATATTTTGCAAACTTATCAATCCACAATGAATTGTAAATTTAAACAAAATATCTAGCTTTTCCCAACAGATAATTTGAGAAGGGTTGCTGTAAGGGGAGGAATCTCACACTGAAGTGTGGACAGGGGCCATGCAAGCATGAGAAATGAGTGAAGCTGGTGGAATGGAGTCTGGGGTCAACTGCTGAGCTCGACCTGGAGAGAGAAGGGGCATGACTCATGATCCCATTCTGTCCCCATGATCATGGTCTCATGGAACACAGACCCAAAAATGCCAAATTATTTCATCTCTTCAAGAACATCAGGAGATTCAGGCCATAGGCTACCCAAGTGCCCATCGATGGATGAGCAGATAAGCAAAAATGTGTCAATACCACACATGTTTACTCAGCATCAAAAAGGAAGGTCATTCTGATACATGCTAAACATGCATGAACTTTGAGGACATTATACAGAGTGAAATAAGCCAGTCACCTAAAGACAAATATCGTATGATTCTACTTTGACGACCTGGAGTCGTCAAATTCAGACAGACAAAAAGTCGAATGGTGGGGGCCAGGGTTGGAGAAGGGGGAATGAGGAATGAGTGGTTAATAGAGACAGAGCTTCTGTTTTGCCAGATGAAAAGAGTTCCGGAGATGGATGGAGGTGATGGCTGCACGACGTTGTGAATGCACTTAATGCCAAAGACCCGTACCCTTACAAATGGATAAAATGGTAAGTTTGATGTATATTTTACCACAATTTACAAAAACAAACAAACAAACAAACAAACAAACAAACAAACAAACAAACCTTACTTTTGTTGCCCAGAAGCGAGAGAGGTACTAGTTTATAACTTCTGGTACAGAGCAGGGAGACAGACAAATATAACGAATTATTCTCACACAAAGGAAAGAATACAAAAGGAACACAGGGAAAATGCAAAGGAAAACCAACACGAGTTCTCCTGGTGGGGTCAGAAAAAGCTATGGATGGAAGACGACATTTAACCCAGGCCAGTGGTCATGCACTGTGGCTTCTTGTAGTTTCATCACCGAGACTGAGGCAGCCTTGTGAACACGTCCAAGGAGCTGGTTTTCTAACAGGAGCCCTCTTGGTTATGTGGCTATTTCTACTTAATCAACCGCCTTTCCTGGCCCTCTCTTCTCACCTTATCTGGCTGTCTGGATCCGTGGCTTTAAAAGTTCCCAACAGGGTCCCAGGCCCGGCGCCCTCGTTTTTACTGACAATGAAGCTCTGGGGATGAAAGGTTGGTGGGTCGTTGGTGTCTGTCACCTGCACACTCACAGTGGCACTTGCTGCTGCTTTCCTTGGTGGCTGAAGCTTTCCTCTCTCGCAGAAGAAGAGCCTCTCCTCATTCTCCACGGCAATGACGAGGCTTCGTGCTGGGCGAGTCTCATAATCCAAAGGCTGGAACACCAGAGAGAGGCTATCATTAGCACCTGCTGCTCCTCTGGCCAGAGGAAGCCCAGCGCCCAGTCATCATTGCGAACTCAGAGCTTGTGGCTTTTGCACTTCATTTATTATTTACGTTGTCTTTGATAATGATCAAAAGACAGTCTTCAGCTCATTTTCAAATCATTTATGGAGTTCTTTTCTCTTTTATTTTCCCCTCCTCCTCTGCTGGTTGAAAAGAGCCACCATCCTTCAGAGGGTAATGAAAAATGCAACAAAAACTATAGCCTAATGAAACATTAATGAGACAACCATGCTGCAAAAAAAATCAGGGGAACTTAGGGAAATATAGATATTAATGATCATAGTTATTCAGGGTACAAAGTGGTCAGTTGACTTAAAAGGATTAAAAGGCTGGGAATATTTTAAAAATTCAAACCCAGGCATCTGGTGCAACGTCTACAGAACCTTGGTATTCATAGCATGGTCCGCAGGCCATCAGCATCCCCTGGGAGTTGGTCAAATGGGCAGGCGAATCTTGGGCTCTGCACCAGACCTGCTGACTCAGGTCTGCCTTGTGCCCAGGTGACTCACCTGCACTGCACTGCACTAGAGGCCTTGGTCACTCTAGGTCCGGTTGTGAGCAATGAAGACAGAGGCACTGGGGTGAGACTACCCCAGTGGGATCCTCCACTCCACCACTAAAGCTGTGTGGCTTTGTGTAAAGGACCTAACCCCTGTGGGCTTTGGTTTCCTGATCAGTAAATGAGATGGTAATATTAATACTTTCTTCCAGGCCAGCTTCTCCATTAGGCACAGTGCCAGAGGCTCTCCATACTCTTAGGGGCCACACAGATGCACTCCCATTTGTTTTAAACTTTAAAAGTCTTAAACATTGAAAATTGAGATGAAAAGAAAGGACTTTTAGTGTCAAAGAAAATACTTTCATTTTCTTAATCACATCTGAGAAAGAATAATCATTTTAAGGCCTATGTAAATCTATTATGTTATGCCTACAACAACAAAAAATTAAATGGTGAAGTATTAAGTCATATCAGAATAAGTTTTATTATTGATATTATTTTGGTAGAAGGAGTCCTCAGTCCATACACAGAAGTGGCACTGAAACCCTGCCTTCCTTGCCTGGTGACACATGGTACATAATGGTCTCAGCACCCAGCATCCATGGGCGTTAGCTCCTAGTTCATTCTGAGTGATCCTACAGAAGAGGCCTCAGCATCTGCCACTACCTGGTTGGTACATCACTGGTATGGTGTTACCTTGATAACATTTAATATCCCTTCGTTGGTCTCAGGGTCAGTCGAAATGTCAAAATGTCCTTCTTCGTTGCCATGCAATATGCTGAATTTTGCTCTCCAAGCTGATGTAAATGCAGAATCTCCATCTTGAACCAGGAGACGCACCACGCCCTTGCTGACTCGGCCTTCAGGAATCCGAATCTTATACTGAAAGAGGCAATCATCATGTGCATGTCATGGAGACAAAAACACAATTGAAAAGGAAAGCAGAGAGGAAGAAGGGAGAGACGCAGAGAGAGAGCGAGAGAGAGAAGGAGAAAGAAAATTTCCTCATCACAATGTCCTGGACATTCCTCATGCTGCTGAACCTGTTCTAAGGGATTTGCAACCTGCCTGTTACAGCAGAAGGTGCATCCGTTGGAATATCTGCCCCTCCTACCTGTGACTTCCTAAATAATTTTTAAAGTACTCTTTTTTTTTTTTTTTTGAGACGGAGTCTCGCTCTGTCGCCCAGGCTGGAGTGCAGTGGCTGGATCTCAGCTCACTGCAAGCTCCGTCTCCCGGGTTCACGCCATTCTCCTGCCTCAGCCTCCCGAGTAGCTGGGACTACAGGCGCCCGCCATCTCGCCCGGCTAGTTTTTTGTATTTTTAGTAGAGACGGGGTTTCACCGTGTTAGCCAGGATGGTCTCGATCTCCTGACCTTGTGATCCGCCCGTCTCGGCCTCCCAAAGTGCTGGGATTACAGGCTTGAGCCACCGCGCCCGGCTAAAGTACTCTTAAATCCAACTCAATGCCCTATTTTTTCTAAGAATTTTAAAAATAATAATACCCAATCCTAGTTTATGCTCTCTAAAAATCCTAGCTCTTTCCCTAAAATAGGACACTTGCGGTTATTCAGATTAATGTGATCGTTTTTCTAACACATGTAGATCTTCAAAATAGCTTGTTACTCAATATTTTGGGAGACAATGTTTCTAGACAAGCACTTCAGAATAACAGGGTATATTTTTTTTCCAGTGTATTTTTAGAGCATTGGTTTTTACCAAGCCAGGAAAAGATTTTGAAACAAGGTTCAAGCATAATATTATTTTGTAGTTATTATATACTTCTAGTGAGGTGCTTTGGTTTGCAAACATTTCACTTTGGTTTATACAGGTTTTTTTTTTTCTAATTAAATGACACCTTTTAAAAATAATTGTTTGCATCATTTATTCAACAACAGCTTCTGTGTACCATATTCCATTTCAGATGCTGTGAACAAGACGGCAAAAATTCCGTCCTTGATGGAGCTGAGAGCTGAGAGTGTGTGTGTGTGTGTGTGTGTGTGTAGGACGACTTATAAAATAAATAAAGCTAATTGATTAAGTAGAACACTAATAAGCAGAAGAAAGCACAAAAGGGCTAGATGGGGTCCCAGGAAAGAAGTGGAAGGGTTTTAACTCAGTAGTCAAGAAAGGGCTCACTGAGAGAGTCAGGAGAAAGAAGGAAATATGGTGGATATTTACTTTTTAAAAAATACATATGGAATAGTAAAAAATAAAATATTGGAAATAGATCTTGAGTGATTCTTATTTTATCTCTTAGCCATCTCACATGACTTAGGTGGAGCATCTATCCCAAATCATCTTACACAGTGGTTTTCAACACTTTCTTAAAGGCTGGGAGTCTTGCAGCCTGGGAAATCCCACGTGGACCCTGACACACAACGTTTGTAAAGGGTCACTGCAGTTACTTCTGTACTTGGATAAGGTAAGGTGGTGAAGGTGAGGCCAAAGACTACCTGCTCACCTTCCCTCTAGAATCCTGAATGCGGTGTGAAAACCTCAAGTGCAGACTTCTTACCCAAAGGTGATTGTTCTCCCGAGGGACATTTGGCAATGTCTGGTGACACTTTTGGTTGTCACAGCTGAGGGGCGCTACTGACATCTACTGGGCAGAGGCCAGGGACGCTGGTGAATATCCTGCAGCACACAGAGTAGCCCCCACTCCAAATAATCATCTGGCCCAGTGTCAATTGGGCTGAGCATAGGAACCCCTGACTCCAAGTAAACAGGAATGCCCTGTCTTCCCCTAGACCTCAGTTTTCCCATCTGTAAAACAGAAATCATGTCGTAGTTGCAATAATCAAAAATGAAAAAAATGTATGTAAAAGTTCTTAGCACAGTTTCTGGCATACAGCAGTCAAAAATGTAAGTTCATGTGACCATTGTGAAGTGCTTCTATGTCAATATGATTTGGCTTCTTGATTCTAGCTTAAGTCAGTTTGGAGAATTGCACATATCTTGGATGACTCCCCAATATAGTTTGGAGATTTGTCCCCACCCAAATCTCATGTTGAAATGTGATCCCCAGTGTTGGAGGTGGGGCCTGGTGGGAAGTGTTTGGATCATGCGGGCAGATCCCTCATAAATAGCTCTGGCCATCCCCTTGGTGATAAGGAAGCTCTGGCCCTGAGTTCACATGAGATCTGGTCATTTAAAAGTGCGCGGCCCCTCTTACCTCTCTCATTCCTCATTCTCCCCCACCCACGCCCCGTATCTTACATGCTCTTGCTGTCACCAAGCGACATGCCTGCTCCCCCTTGTCCTTTCGCCATGATCATAGGCTTCCTGAGGCCTCCCTAGAAGCTGGTCGGTGCCAGCACCAGGCTTCCTGTAAAGCCTATAGAACCATGCGCCAATTAAACCTCTTTTCTTTATAAATTACCCAGTCTCAGGTATGTCTTCACAGCAATATGATAACAGCCTAACACCCTCCCCAAGAAAAACTGAGCCTAGGACCCAGGGGCTACTTGTTTTGGGGCTTAGATGTCGGGGCGGCCTCAGTGGCTCACGTTCTCCTGGGTAAATATGGGCCTGTGGTTGTTGCCTTCTTGCACATCCATGTGAACGGTGGCCGTGGATGACAGTGACGGTTCTCCACAGTCCCTGGCTCTGATTAGCAGTGTAAACTGAGGAGCAGTCTATGTGGGGAGGAAAAGGAAAGTTAAGCCCCTCAAATATGGGAAAGGAAAATATTAATAAAGACATATTCTGTTTTAGCAATTTCAATAGCAAATCTAGCCACAGAGGGTTCCCCACTACAAATGTAGAATCTAAGCCTGGGGCTCAAGGACAGGCCACACATTTCATTTTAAAAAATAATAAAATCCACATAACCTCATAATCTAAGCACCCGGAGAGTCGTATTTCTCCACTAATGCGATCAACCTGGAAACCACTTTCTTTCAGTAATGGTGTTTGAGAAATGAGGAAGTAAAGGACTTGAGAATTTGGAGTGTTTTCTTCATCCAAATCGACTGCTAACATCTGAAAAATGGGTTGACCTAGAAAGAATTTTTAAAAACTGTTACTATCAGATAAAGGTAGCCTATCAAACCAGTAAGAGGATGAATTATTTGCTAAATGGCATTGGGGCATACACCAAAATGAGTGAAATGTTTAAATATGAAATAAACTATGGACATATTAGAAAAGATAAGGATGAATATTTAATCAGCTATAAGATCAAGAACTTTCTAATCATGACTGCCAATGCAGAAGACTTACAAGACAAAACTGGCAGATCAGATTACATTTTTAAATTTCTGGCAAAAAACTGTGGACAAAGTTTAAAAGAAAATGATAAAGCAGGAAAATATATTTGAAACATACATGGCAGGCAGATATTCTTAATATAGACTGCAGAGGCTAAAATCAAGAAAAATGACAAACACGCTAACAGAAAAATGAAGAAAAGAAAGGAAAAAGCAACTGATAGAACATGGAAATGGCCAAGAAACGTAGCCAAATGTTCAAGCACATGGTTATTAAAGACCAACAGCACACCAGGCACCTTCATGGATTGCAGACAGGTGAGCAAATGAGGACGCTTACGTTGTACGTGCAGGGCGAATCAGCAAGTCTGCATCTCTGAATTCATGCTAAATAAACAATGCTTGATTGGGACTCATATTTAGCTTAAATTTTATCATTGAAATATAAAAATAATAGAAAGTGGCAAAAAAACATAAATGTTCAACAATAGGAGATCGGTCAAATATTTTAAAGCATATCCATAAAATATTACACAATAGGGTATTTTAGAAAAATATCAGGTTACAAACAGTAAAATTGCACCTTTAGAGAGGAAATTTATAAATATGCACATGTGAAAAAGCACACCAAATGTGTGTAAATATTTACTATATACACATATACAATGCGTACTATGATAAAGATGAAAAAATGTATGTATATACAAATACACATTTGTAATTATATATAAAAATGTGTGAATGTATACACATATATAATTTTAACATACAGCATGTGTACACACAGACAGAAAATGCAAAGAAAAATGCTGAAAGAATACAAACTAAAACATTAATGGTTGTTATTTCTCGTGGGTAGCATTAAAGATGCTTTCTTTTTCAGTCTTTTCATTTCTTGGAATTTTTTAGAGAGATGATTATACAAAAGAAATGGTTTTTGTTATTAAAATAAATCCACATTCTAGTAAGAGTTGGGTTTAAGAATGCACAGTATCTGTAACTAGGAGGCTTTAGATGTGATCGTGTTGCCATTTTACAGACAAAAAATTTGCAGAAATATGCAGAAGCTCATCATCCAGCTCTTTTTCCCTCACTGCATGTGGCTTTATTTTTAGAATGGCATTTACATATCAGCCCTTCCCACTGATGTAATTCCCACATCATTTTATTGCCGATACAAAAAGAGGCTTACAGACCTCAAAGCATTTTGCTCAGATCCAAGTCCTGCGACCTCTGAGATGTGAACAGTAAAAACTCTCCCTGAAGATGACTAGGATCAAGCTCCTCATCAATATTAATGAAAAGGAATAGAGCAGAGACAGAAGGAAGCCCAGCAGCCCCCCAACCGCACACACCTGCAGATTGGTTTTCTTGCACAGTGATGTTAAATTCCTTCTCTGGAAACTGGGGTGCATGATCATTCACATCACTGATCCTAATGTTGAAAATCAAGGATTTATCCACAATTTGTCCTGTTGAGCGCTCCGCAACATCAAAATAAACCTAGGAAGCAGAGAGTTGTAAAAATCCTGCAGAACAATTTATTTGATGACACTCTAATAAAATAACTGTTATCCTAATTATGTGTTTACATCTGTCTCCTCCTCTAGACTGAGAGTTCCAAAGGGCAGGAATCAGACTGCCCTCATTCACCACGTACCCCAGAGACCAAACACAGTACTGGCACAGACTAGGTGCTCAGCAAATGTGTAGAACAAGCCAATGCTCTGGCTTGGAAAAAAATGATGACTTATTATCAGGTTCAAATCTCAGTCTCTCCACTGGGTAAACACATGCAGGTTGCTAGTGAGCCTCCGTTTCTTTCCTTTTTTTTTTTTGAGACGGAGTCTCGCTCTGTCGCCCAGGCTGGAGTGCAGTGGCACCATCTCGGCTCACTGCAAGCTCCGCCTCCTGGGTTCACACCATTCTCCTGCCTCAGCCTCCAGAGTAGTTGGGACTACAGGCGCCCGCCACCTCGCCCAGCTAGTTTTTTTTTTTTGTATTTTTTAGTAGAGACGGGGTTTCACCATGTTGGCCAGGATGGTCTCGATCTCCTGACCTCGTGATCTGCCCGTCTCAGCCTCCCAAAGTGCTGGGATTACAGGCTTGAGCCACCGCACCCAGCCGAGCCTCCGTTTCTACAACCTATCAGTATTGTCATGAGAAATAAATATATTAATTGAATATTACTGAAACATCACAGAGAGCAGACACTTAAAAATTTTGGGGAAAGTGAACATTTACAGTAACTAGCACAGCTACTGACATGCTATGTTTTTAAATGGCCACAGTACTTCTGCACTTCTGTACTTAGATAAGAAAAGTCAGTCGGTGTCAAATGTGCGTATGTGTAGTCTTTCACTTCAAAAGGTCTCAAATCAATTGTTTAAGCTTCTGCCTTAAGAACTTTTAAAAAGAGATCATAATAAACCCAAACAAACAGCAAGCGATAGTAAAGGTAAGAGCATATATCAATAAAATGGAAAACAACAAAACAATAGAGAAAGTCATGTAACCAAAAGCGATTCTTGGAAATGATCAATAAAATGAACAAACCTCTAAGAGGACTGATGAGGGAAAATAAGGAAGTGGGGAGAATTATCAATAACAAGAATGAAAGAAAGGATATCACTAGAGATTCTACATATATTAGAAGAATAATAAGGACTAGTATGACTAAGTTTATGCCAATGAATACAGCAACTTAAATGAAAAGGACCAAATTCCTAATAAAGAAAAACTACCAAAACTTTCTCAAGAAGAAACAGAAAACCTGAATAGTCCTATATATATTTTTAAAGTGAAATTTGTAGTTTAAAATCTTTCAAGAAGTAAAAACAAAAAACCCCAGGCCCTGATGACTTCAATGGTAAATTCTAGCAAAATATGAAAGAAGAAAGACCAATTCAACAGTCTCTTCCAAAAAATATAAAAAGTAGAAAAACTTCTCAACTGATTATATTGTGTAAATTTTGTAAATTACAGAGAAAACTACAGAACAGTATCTCTCATGAATCTAGAGTTAAAAGTTCTCAACAAAATACTAACAACTAGTACCCAGAAATATATTAAGAGGATAGTACATTATGACCAAATGAGGTTTATCCAGAGAATTTTAGGCTGATTCAATTTTTGAAAGTTAATTTCAGCAACATCGCAAGATGTAAAGTTAATCTACAAAAATCAACTACATTTATATAAACCAGCAATGAATACTTGGAAATAAATATTTTAAAATAGCCCCATTTACAAATCTAAAATATGTACAGGATCTATTTAGTGAAAATGTTACAACACTGATGAAAGAAATCAAAGAAGACCTAATTGAATGAAAAGATATACTGTGTTTACAGACTGAAAGACTCAGTATTGCCAAGATGACAGTTCTTCCCAAATTGACCTATAAAGTCAGCATGATCCCAATCAAAAGACTAGCAGAATATTTTAGAGATATCAACAAGCTGATCTGAAAATTATATGGAAAGGCAAAGAAATTTGAATACCCAAAATCATTTTGAAAAAGAAACACAAAGTTAGTGGACTCACACTATATAATTTCAAGATTTATTATAAAAATACAGTAATCCAGAGAGTACAATATTGATGAAAAGATAAATATATACATCATTGAAACAGAATAGAGTTTAGAAATAGGCCCACACAAGTATGGTTGATTGATTTTTGAGAATAGTACAAAGGCTAGCCTTTCCAACACATGATTCTGAAACAATTAGATGTCCATATGCAAAAAAAAAAAAAAAAAAAAAAAAAATGAACCTGGGTCTATATCTCACACGTTAGACAAAAATTAACTCAAAATGGATCACAGACCTACATGTAAAAAATAAAACTATAAAACTTTTAGTAGAAAAAAAAAGGGAGGAAATCTTGATGACAATGTGTTAGATACAACACCAAAAACATGATCCAGAAGAGAAAATATTGATGAATTGGATTTTATCAAAATGTAATAACTTTTTCTCGGTAAGAAATGTTGTTAAAAGAATGAAAAGACAAAGGAAAAGAATGAGAAGACAAAAATGAAAAGACAATTGCCTGAGAGAAAATACTTGCGTTTCATGTGCTGACAAAGGATTTGTATTCAAAACTCAATAAGAAAACAAACAATACATAGCAGGTGGCTCAGGCCTGTAATCCCAGCACTTTGGGAGGCCAAGCCGGGCGGATCACCTGAGGTCAGGAGTTTAAGACCAGCCTGGCCAATATGGCAAAAGGCAGTCTCTACTAAAAAAATACAAAAATTAGCCAGGCATGGTAGCAGGCACCTGTAATCCCAGCTACTCGGGAGGCTGAGGCAGGAGAATTACTTGAACCCAGGAGGTGGAGGTTGCAGTGAGCTGAGATTGCGCCATTGCACTCCAGCCCAGGAGATAAGAAAGAAACTCGTCTCAAAAAAAAAAAAAAAAAAAAAAAAGACAACAAACAATACAATTTTTAAATGGGCAAAGGGTTTGAACACACTTCTCCAAAAAAAGAGATGCAGATGTTAAATAAGTCATCATTTTTCACTAGGGAAATCCACATTAAAACTGCAATGAGCTATCACTACACACCTTTTAGAACAGTTAAACTGAAAAAAACCTGACAATACCAAGTTCAGCCAAAGATTCAAAGCAATCAGAATTCCTATACATTTCTAATGAGAATGCAAAATTATTCAGTTATTCTGAGAAATCGTTCAGGAATTGCTTTTTAAATTAAACATACACTTATGAAATCCATCTAAGCCACTCCTAGTTATCTACCTACAATAAATGAAAACTGACATTCACATAAAAACCATACGTGGGCTGGGTATGGTGGCTCACACCTATAATCCCAGCACTTTGAGAGGCTGAGGCAGGTACATCACCTGAGGTCAGGAGTTCAAGACCAGCCTGGCCAACATGGTGAAACCCGGTCCCTACTAAAAATATAAAAATTAGCCAGGTGTGGTGGTGGGTGCCTGTAATCCCAGCTACTTGGGAGACTAAGGCAGGAGAATCACTTGAACCCAGGAGGCCGAGGTTGCAGTGAGCCGAGATCACACCATTGCACTCTAGCCTGGGCAAGAAGAGTGAAACTCCATCTCAAAAAAAAAAAAAAAAAAAAAAACAATGACAAAAAGTGCATAGCAGCTTTAATCATCACTAAAATCGAAAAGATTCCAAGCATCCCTTAGTTTTATAAAGTGAGAAGCGAGATACTACTCAACAATAAAACAGAACAAACTCGGCCGGTGCAGTGGCTCACATCTGTAATCCCAGCACTTTGGGAAGCCCAGGTGGGCAGATCACGGGGTCAGGAGATCGAGGCCATTCTGACCAACATGGTGAAACCCCATCTTTACTAAAACACAAAAAATTAGCCTTGTGTGGTGGCGGGCGCCTGTAGTACCAGCTACTCAGGAGGCTGAGGCAGGAGAATTGCTTGAACCTGGGAGGCAGAGGTTGCAGTGAGCCAAGATCGCATCACTGCATTCCAGCCTGGTGACAGAACAAGACTCCACCTCAAAAAAAAAAAAAAAGAACAAACTCTTGATGCACACAACAACATGTATGAATATAAGATTCATTATGCAAAGTGAAAAAAATCTAGACTTAAAAAGCCATGTATTGTGTGATTCTGTCTCTATGATGTTCTAAACAAGGTAAATTTACTGGGAGGGAAAATAAATGAGTGGTTTCCAGGCGTTAAGGGTTGAAGGAGAGTCTGTCAAAACTCTTAGAACTATACATCAAGAGATACAAATTTTACTGTACATAAGATTTTAAAATAAATTTTTAAAAGAAAAATACACATTTGGAAGGAATAAAGGCAGTTAAGGGTTCTCAGGTCATTATATTGTCAAAGAAGTTATTAAAAACTTTCTATCAAATCTAATAAGTGAAGAATGAATGTTGTAATTCCTCTGTAATTAGTTTTTCCTTCTGTGGAATTAGACCAGAGGGGAAAGTTGTGGGTGGGATGAGATTTTTCATATATTGTATAAAATTTCATAAGAAGCCCTTATTAATTTTATATGTAAAGAGTAAATATAAGGTTGAGCGTGGTGGCTCATACTATAATCCCAGCACTTTGGGAGGCCAAGGTGGGGGGACCACCTGAGGTCAGGAGTTCAAGATCAGCCTGGCCAACATAGTGAAACCCCATCTCTACAAAAACACAAAAATTAGCCGGGCATGATGGTGGGTGCCTGTGATCCCACTACTTGGGCGGCTGAGGTGGGAGAATCACTTGAACCCCGGAGGCAGAGGTTGCAGTGAGCCGAGATCGCGCCATTGCACTCCAGCCTGGGCGAGAGAGCAAGACTTCATCTCAAAACAAACAAATAAAAAGTAAGTATGAAGAATAGGAACTCTCATTTATTGCTGGTGAGAATGCAAAATGGTGCAGCCACTTTGGGAGACAGTTTGGCAGTTTCTTACAAAACTAAATGTACCTTGCTACACAATCCAGCAATCACCCTTCCAAATGTGTTGAATATGTATGTGCACCCGACAACCTGCACACACGCATTTATAGCAGCTTTATTCATGATTGTCAAACTCTGGAAGCTACCAAGACGTTTCTCAGTAGGTGAATAGGTAAATAAGCTATGTCTATCCATACAATAGAATATTATACAATGAAAAAAAGGCATAGAGGAACTTTAAATGGATATTGCCAAGTGAAAGAAGCCAGTCTGAAAAGGCTACATAGTGTATGATTCCAACTGTATAACCTTCTGGAAAAGGCAAAAGTGGGGAGACAGTAAAGAGACCAGTGGTTGCCAGGGGTTCTGGGAGTAGGGAGGGGTGAATGGGCAGAGCCCAGAGAATTTTTAGAGCAGCGAAACCATTTCCTATGACACTGTCATGGTGGACACATTTGTCGAAACCCATAAAAGGTAAGATGCCAAGAATGAACCCTAATGTAAACTCTGGGTTTTGGTTAACAGTAATGTAAAATACTGGCTCAACAATTATAGCAAATGTAGCACATAAATTATAGCAAATGCAGTACACTACTGCAAAATGTTCATAATAGGGGAATGTGAAGGGAGGGGGTGAGGGGAGGGGAGGATGGGAACTGTGTGCTTTCTATTCTGTGCTTCTGTCAATCTAAAACTGCTCTAAAAAATGAAGTCCATTAATTTGAAAAATATGATGTCCCTACTTACAAAATAAATATATATATCTTAATAAAATATAATAAATATGAACTATAATAAAATACAAACCGGTGTATTTTAAATAAATATACATATTTTTACTCCTGAATCTCTCGTTGCTCTAGTATAAATGGTGCTTTTATTTGTTGAAGGCTGAAAAGGCTGTGGGGAAAGGCAGGAGTTCAGAGTCGCAGAAAAGAGAGCGGGAAAGGGCATGAATCCTGGCACGAGGGTGGTCCAGGCAGATGACTGTTTTGCATCGAGACCACTGGATTCTCAAGGACCAACTGGTCGCCAGGGACAGTATCCTGCTTGGGGTGAAAAGGCTTATTGCAGAAGCGTGGCTGCCAGCTTCAGCCAGGCCCAGGGCGGACTCACCAGCGCCAGCCCTTCACGTAGATGGTCTCCCTTCATCCTCGCGGAAGCCCTGGCGGAAGACACCCTTACTGTCTAGCTCTGCACCATGGAGAGACTAAGTGACTATTTCACCTTCAGCTTGGAAGTAGAGTAGCCCAGATCCAAGTGCAGTCAGGCATCAAGACTGCGCCTTCCGCCGATTCTTCCCCATTTCACTCTACAGGCTACTCAGTGCCCAGAGTCACTGGCCCTCCCAGGGGGCCTCTCAGGGCCTTGAAAGCTTTAGGCAACACTCTCTCCATTCCCTTCCTCAGGGGCCTAAAGGTCTCTCCCTCTGTTTTGTTTCGTGTGGCTGCTTGAGCCCCCTTTCCCTGCAGACTTGCGGTCACTCCTCAGCTCCATCACCGCGGTCCCATCAGGTATCCTAGAACAGCAGCGCCCACGTCTAGTGCAGGTCAGCGCTCCTCCTCCTCCACATTAGGACTGAGGGCGCCTTCAGGGCTTCTACTACTGAGCTAGTCCGCTTCAGGGACCTCAGGGACTCTAGCACACATTTTAAAATTTTTGTGCAAATAAATTGGCTTTCTCACACACCATCTCTACATTCTCCTCCATAATTTATGACTGTGCTAGCAACTCTTTGCTCCTTAATCACCCTGACTTCTGGCTTTAAAACTGTGCCAACCATACTCCTTCCATTTAAAAAAGAACCACTTGTGTGTTTTACGTTTATTATTTTATATTTCATTTATTATCCTAAAGCTACATATGAGCCCTTTAGTTCCATAAAACGCCTGAGAAACACGAGTGCTGTTTATTCTTTGGCAAGATGCTAAGAATTTCTAGGGTTTCGGATTACAATGGAGAAAAGAAATATCATGGACATTTTCTGCACTTGGAAAGTGTTTCCAGCCTTTTGTTATAGCCTCAAGATTTATACCTTTGGATAAACAAACCATAGTGCATTAACTGGATGCATCACCATATGCCTATTTGAAATTACAGGCACAAGATCTATGGCCTTACACACAAATGAGCTCATGGAAACACCTTCAGGACCAAATGCACAATACAAAATCACGCATGCATAGTGATATGCATTACTATGCATATCATAGTATGCATAGTAATATATGATATGTGATATATAGTGATATGCATAGTGATATGCATAGTGATATGCATAGTGGTGATAAAAATTAACACATAATTATTCTGAGAAACACATAATTATTCTGAGAAATACAAAAGGATGGCTTTGGGGGCAGCTTTGTATTCTACAAAAATGAGCATATTTTGATGTAAATAGATAAGGTCCATACACAGAAAAAAAATAAAACTTTTGCTGTTGCTGTCTCTGTCTCTGTCTTAAATCTTACAGTAATTCTCAACTAGTGTTACTGCTTTCTTGTAGACGCATGGAGTTAAAAAGTTAGTCTCCCCCACACACTCCCTGAGCACAATTTTGCTTTTGGTTGGTTTTAGAGACCCTATCAGGATGCTGAAGAGTAAAGAAGTGCTACTAGAATGTCTTTTTGCTGCTACATTAGGCTTACTTGATTTTTAATAATGTACTATCTTGATGGACTGCCAAAGCCAGTAATAATCGTTCTCTCACAGGAGCAGATGGTTAAGCTAGGATGCTCAATTTGTGTAGTGTTTAGGACATGTCCTCATTTATAGGACATGGCTTATGCCACGCTTCCTGGTTGGTAATCCTTCTCATTGGACTGTTTCATATGCTCCTAAATAGTGTGTAAGCCCCTGGCTATTAGTTTCCTGTGGCTGTTGTAACAAAATACCACAGACTCCATGGCTTACACTAGAAACTTATTCTCTTACAGTTCTGGAGGCTAAAGCTGAAATGGAGGAGTCAGCAGGGTTGGCTCTTCTGGAAGCTCTGAGGGAGAGACTATTCCTTGCCTCTCCTGGCTTCAGGTGGTTGCTAGCAAGCCTCGATATTCCTTGGCATCACTCTAATCTCTGACTCCACCTTCACCTGGCATTCTCCTCTGCATCTGTCTCTGTGTGAAAGATTCCCTCTTGTTCTAAAGATACTGGTCACTGGGTTATGGCCCACCCTAATCCAGTAAGACCTCATTTTAACTTGATCACACCTATAAAGACCCTATATCCAAATAAGGTCACAGGTGTGGGTACCATGAGTTAGGACTTGAACATCTCTTTTTGGGAGGCACAGTTCAACTCACAACACCCAGCAAGGCCGAAGCTACATTTTACTGTGCTCGCTCATTCGTTTACTCCTTCATCTAACATGATTAAGGGAGAATCTATTATGTGAGGAGCCCTGACCTTGACCCTGGGGCAATGGCAGACTTTCCCCAAAGTCAAGAATAAGGCAGAGTCTCTCTGCATTCTAATGGACCAGCATTCTAATGGAGGAGATCAACTATCAACAGACAATTAAACACGAAGTTCACATTTCAGGTGATGAGTGGTGTTGAGGAGAAAAATAAAACAGGGTCATGAGATGGAGAGTGACAGGCAAGGTTGGGACATGCCTCAGAATCTCCACCTTGTATCTTTCCTTGGGGAAGTTCATTGTTAAATGAGAGGGCCACAGATCAAATAAGTACATAAATCAATAGACACATACAGGCAACTGCGGTCAATGTTTGGGGAATCAGAACATGGATTTGGCCTAGCCAGGGAGCTCCAAGCATAGGGCCCTGAAAACCTGACATAAGAGAACTCGGGGATGCCACGTGTTTCCCCCCACCCCACACTGCCACTCTTTGCTCTAAATGGTCCCTAGGATCTATCTGTGATGTGCCAAGCATTTCCAACTCAACTTCGAGTTTCAGGAAATGCTCTTAGATATTTGGCTTTAGCATTATCAGCTTTTAGACACAAAGCCCCATAGTAGACATTATGAATGCCAACCCTTACTACATCATTTAAAATGTTAAAAGCATCGTTTGCAGAAATGTTCTCCCATTCTGTAGGTTGTCTGTTTACTCTGTTGATAGTTTCTTTTGCATCTGAAAAAGATCTAATATCTAGCATCTATAAGGAACTTAAACAAAATTACAAGAAAAAAAAAACCCATTAAAAAGTGGACAAAAGACACAAACAGACACTTTTCAAAAGAAGATATACTTGTGGCCAGTAAGCTTATGAAAAAAAGCTCAACATCACTGATTATTAGAGAAATGAAAATTAAAACCGCAATGAGATACCATCTCACACCAGTCAGAATGGCCATTATTAAAAAGTCAAAAAACAACAGATGCTGGTGAGATTGCAGACAAAAAAAACAAAAAGAGCATGTATATACTCTTGGTGGGAGTGTAAATTACTTCAACCATTGTGGCAGACAGTGTGGTGATTCCTCAAAGAGCTAAAAACAGAAATATTATTCAACCCAGCAATCCTATTACTGAGCATATACCCAAAGGAATATAAATCATTCTACCATAAAGACATATGCATAAGTATGTTCACTGCAGCAGGATTCACAGTAGCAAAGACATGAAATCAACCTAAATGCCTATCAATGGTAGAATGGCTAAAGAAAATATGGTACATATATACCATGGAATACTATGCAGCCATTAAAAAGAATGAGATTGTGTCCTTTGCAAGAACATGGATGGAGCTGGAAGCCATTATCCTTAGCAAACTAACACAGGAACAGAAAACCAATACTGCATGTTCTCTCTTATAAATAGGAGCTAAATGATGAGAACACATGGACACACAGAAGGGAACGGACACTGGAATCTCTCAGAGGGTGAAGGGTGGGAAGAGGGAGAGGATCAGGAAAACTAACTAGTGGGTACTAGGCTTAATACCTGGATGATGAAATAATCTGTACACCAAACCCTCATTATACAAGTTTACCTATATAACAAACCTGTACATGAACTTAAAATAAAAGTTAAAAATAATAACAATAATAAAAGGGAAGGAAAAAATAAAATATGAAAAGCAAAGAAGCAACACAACAAGTGAGCGCTGAATGTTTGGCTCCATCCTTGCACAGATCATGACCATCACTATGTCCTCCCTACTCAATGTGTGGAAGCCCGAGGAACAGCAGCATGAGCATCACCTGGAGCTTGCTAGACATGCAGGCTCTCAGGCTTCACCCTGACCTACTAAAACAGAATCTGCATTTCTACCAAGATCCCTAAGTGATCTGTTTGCTCATTAAAGATTGAGAAGTGCTATCTCAGTGTCTCCTTATGACTACTCTCTACTCCTTCTTTTTAACAGACACTGCCAAGTCTACACAGAAGGGAGGCATGCATTCATATGGATAAGGAAGACCTAGAGAGTCATCTTTGCATGTTCATTGGAGTTTTAGGAGAATTTCCACCTATTTAAAAATTAGAGAGTCAGAGCCTATTAGTGAGTTAAGGGTTTATCTTTTATTGTGTATATCAGTACATTGAGATCACTGGAGAAAAGCTTCATATATTACTTTTCTTGAATGTTAATCAACATCTTTCCACCCTGAAAAAGTTAATGAACAAATGTACAGCCAAGCAGGCCTGAGAACCAAGCCTAGTTTCCAACAGCTCCAGTCCGCTGAAGTCAAAATAGAACACATTTTGACTACCTAAGGACTCCCTGTTATGTTAGATGGGTAACGTGATACACGGTTTAGGGCTTTTTTCTTTATGATTTCTTTTCCTAGTTTAGAACCTGAATTTCAACTTCATAGTAAGCCACAGTGTTGCAGTGATGAAATCGTAAAGAAAACCTGCACTCAAAATAAGACGTCGTCAACAGGTATGAACAGGTATGCAATTGCTCATGCACCAGTTATTGGGCCACCCACTGGGTCTGTTATGGCTTGTCTCCATATTTCAGAAGTCACTCATAAAAAAATAAATTAGGCCAGGCGCGGTGGCTCACTCCTGTAATCCCAGCACTTTGGGAGGCCAAGGCAGAGGGATCACAAGGTCAGGAGATTGAGACCATCATGGCTAACACAGTGAAATCCCGTCTCTACTAAAAATACAAAACATTAGCCGGACGTGGTGGCAGGCGCCAGTAGTCCCAACTACTCCGGAGGCTGAGGCAGGAGAATGGCATGAACTGAGGCGGCAGAGCTTGCAGTGAGCCAAGATCGCGCCACTGCACTCCAGCCTGGGCGACAGAGCAAGACTCCGTCTCCAAAATAAATAAATAAATACATATGTAAATACATAAGCCCATTTTATAAACATTCTGTGACCCTATCCCCAAGTGCTTTCAGATATCTCGATCATGCTAGGACACTGGTCATTAGAATAAAGACCTATAGCAGCTCACATCGATTGCAGAAATCATTACAAAGCCAAAGCCCACAACTCTAAAAGAAGATTACAAAAGTCTCAGGCATACTCGTAAAGCTTGTCACAAGGCATAATTTCTCAGCCTCCCGGAACCTGGCACATAGTCAGCTTAAATAATGCTTACCAAATACAACAGTCTTGCAAGAGCTTTTAAATCCAAGCTTAGAATATATCAAACTTTAGATACCGTGAAAGACGGTGTCATTTCTCGATCAACAGGGCGGTGAACATATATCCTTCCGTTCTCATGATCTTCAAGAGAAAACAAACCAATCTCTGGATATTCATCCACACCAGGTCCACTGAGTAGATACATTAGCGACATGTTATCAGACATATTATTGAACAGCTAGAAGGAGGAAAAATGAAAAGGAGGATGAGAATAAGCCACTATGATAATCAAGTATCAAGGCTAAGAATCAATGGCATCTTTAAGAAATTATACCCAGCAATGGCACATCTGCCAAAGAAATAAACAGATGGGCAGAGATGCAGGAGCAATGGTGTTGAACTGTTGGCTGCAGTTTGGTCTGTAATAGTGACAATTTGGAAATAGCATAAATGTTGATCGACATGAAAAAAATAATATAGTGATACTTCCTTCACATAGCATGGGATACTCTGTAGCCCTCAAAGATGTATTTACATTGCCATGGAAAGACGGAAAGATGAGCAGGACGCATTGCTAAACAAGAAAGGCAAGCAGAACAACACACCAAGTGTGATCTCATTTCTTTGATGCAGATTCACATCAGAAAATCTGTAAAGAAATATCTGGAACCACACACACCAATTTATTTAATATTGATTATCCCTTGAAGGAAAGAGAAGTAGTGATCACACAACTAACATCTAGAAAGAGTTTAGAACGAGTGGTCCTACAATCTGCCTTGCTTGCCTTAACCTATTTAATCTTTAAAACATCTCTGAAATATAGGCAATATCATTGACCCCATTGTACAGACACATTAAGAATCTCTCACTTACCCAGCAAGGACGTGGTGCAGTAGGAATATGAACCCACTCCCTCCCCCTGACTCTTAGGAGTATATACTTTTAACCACTGAGACTTGAAAACTTTCTGTACTCTTTACATTTGTTTTTTAAAAGTAGGCATGTACTGTTTCCTTTTTCTAAGAATCACAGAATGTCACAGAACGTCAGAGCTTAATCAGTACATAATTCAAAGGGCCATTGGTACCAGGAAGGTAGCGGAAATAAACAACATGAGCCTGGTGGAAAGATTCTACCATTCCAATACCATGTGACTTTTTCAAGGCGGTGCTTGCCCTCAGCACAAGGGAGGAAATAGGGAGTGGTGGAAACTGTGGTATTCGGAATAACTCAAGCCCCACCTAATTGTTGTCATGTGGAAATGTGGGTTCCATGTGGCCAGAACTTTCCAATTTTAAAAAGTCTCTAGAAGGGCAAAATTTTTAAGACAGTGTCCTTATTTATGTATGTATGTATGTATGTATGTATGTATGTATGTATGTATTTATTTATTTTTTGAGACAGAGTCTCGCTCTGTCGCCCAGGCTGGAGTGTAGTGGTGCAATCTTGGCTCACTGCAAGCTCCGCCTCCCGGGTTCATGCCATTCTCCTGCCTCAGCCTCCGGAGTAGCTGGGACCACAGGCATCCGCCACCATGCCCGGCTAATTTTTTGTATTTTTAATAGAGATGGGATTTCACCATGCTGGCCAGGATGGTCTCGATGTCCTGATCTCATGATCCACCCTCCTCTGCCTCCCAAAGTGCTGGGATTACAGGTATGAGCCACTGAGCCCAGTCGACAATCTCCCTATTTTTAAATAATATTTAAAAAAAAAAAAAAAAGCCTCTGCATGGGCCAAATAAAGCAGACCTGTCAGTTGGAATTAACCACCCTGTTGCTGTATAAGATTCTCATCAGACACTCACATGGAGAAGTGACTCGCTCAAAGTCACATACCCAGGTAGAGGTAGAGTGAGTTCTAGAACGCAGGCATCCTGAACCCCAGGCCAGTGCTCTTTATGCTCTACTTCACTCCCTGGCCTCACTAGCACAAAACCTTTCAAGACTTAATCTTCCTGGCCAAAGGGGCATGCTGACTCAGAGGCCATGATGGGGTCATTCCTTAAGAGTAGGCACCTCACCTCACCAATCAGTTTGGGAAACGGTCCCGGGTCTTCCTCCTCCAGCTCCAAGGTGGTGATAACCCATCTTCTCTTGGATCGCCGTAGAGGCTGGTAGCTCTTTCCCTGGAAATTATAGTGACAATGATGACAATAAGGATGGCAGTGATGCTCACAGCCAGGATTTATCACACCCTTGCTTCATGTAAAGGCCCTGTGCTGACACTTGGCCTGCATTCTCTCATCCCCACAACAGCCACCTAAGCTTGGAAAATCCAAGTGCCTGTCTTCTTAAGAAGCTTAAGAGTCATCTTAAGCTGGTACCAATGGCTCTTTGAATTACGTACTGATTAAGCTCTGGTATAGCTGTGACACTGTGATTCTTAGAAAAAGGAAACAGTACCCGCCTACTGTTAAAAACAAACATAAAAAGTACAAGAAGCTTAAGAGTCAAGCTTCTTAAGAAGCTGTAGAGTCATCTCTAACCATGGGGCAGACGCCACCCAATGATTTGACATGGTTCTTGAGATAATTTTAGGAGCCATCCAGACATAGCATTAAAGATGACTGTCTGCTATGTGCCAATGGCTGTCCTATAGTAGACATACAAGCAGTTGTTGAGAAAGTTTTCCCACTTCCATTTATCTCTCAATATTCCTGAAATTATTGATGATTAGGTGCTGATAGACCTTTAATGCCTTTCTGTCTATGAATATCCCTTTTAACAAACATGCAGACATGTACACAAACAGAAAGAGTGACTTAGACTCAGATCTTAGGCTCAGATATTTGTCAGGTAAGGGAATACACGAAATTAAAGCATTGTTTTGTTTGCATTATATATTTTCACAGTTGCCATCTATTATAAGTGAAGCTGGTTTCTAGCCACATTAATTTTATCAACAAAAATGCAAGCTCTTTTTTAAAAAAATTGCTTAATGATAAAGTGAATTGACCAAGAGAACAATACCAAGTAAATAATCACAACGTGGCACGAGGATATGGCAAAACCTCACAGTGGTAGGTGCATGACTGGTGCAATGAAAAATAGTAAGTCCAATATATTCTAATTCCATAAAGAAGAAAGTGATGTGGACAAACCTCCAAGCTTGTGGTGTACAGTTGAATTTTGATGTTTGCAGGCTGCTCATATTCTAATTAGACATAAAAGCATCATCTGCAACTCTCTGGCAGTCCCTCAAGATTCTAAAAGGCCACATGTGGTTACTATTTTATTTTCTGCAAACCAAACATTGGTAGGCACTAAAGACCTCCAAACTGCAATTCTGTTTCTAAGTCAGGTGTAGAGACTGATTTTATCTATTAAGAAACTGATTTCCAAACCTCACCTGTGTTTGCTTAGTAAGATCATCTGTTTCCTGTTGGACACTGTCAATGATACTGACCTTAAAAATAAAAATAATGTTAATCAGTAGAGAATATACTTATCAGAATCACATGGAAACTGCCTGGAGTTGTACAAATCTAGAATTAGAAATGACAGAAAAAGAACTTCTGTATTTAGTTTTGGTAAATAGAATTTCTTACCTCTACATCTTAATTCATGATTACCACTTCTCTAACTATAGGAGAAATAACGAAAAGAATTCTGATTTATTATTAACAATGGTGGGGAGACATTTAAAATCATAAAATACTACTGTTAATTAACAAAGCAGACAGCAGAACTTGTTTATTCAGGATGAGCACAGAAGTATTTATATGTACACATGTAAAATAACACCAAATATTAATTGGTGATGAGCTTTAAGTGGGTTTTTCTTTTCTTTTTTTTGCCTCTTTTTTCTAGGCATTATTTACAATAATTAATAATATAATAGACATGGCACTTTACATTTACATAATGACTTACAGTGATAATACTTATTTATAATTTATATCTCAACAATCCTTTCCCTTCCTCCAAAAAATACATGTGCAAGACTGGTTGAAATAGAAAGAGATAAGCTGGCCAGGCATGGTGGCTCACACTTGTAATCCCAGCATTTTGGGAGGCCAAGGCAGGTGGATCACCTGAGGTCAGGAGTTTGAGACCAACCTGACCAATATGATGAAACCCTGTCTCTACTAAAAATACAAAAATTAGCCAGCCATGGTGGCACGTGCCTGTAATCCCAAGTACTCGGGAGGCTGAGACAGGAGAATCGCCTGAACCTGGGAGGCGGAGGTTGCAGTGAGATTTGATCACACCACTGCACTCCAGCCTGGGCAACAGAGCGAGACTTCATCTGAAAAGAGAGGGGGAAGGAAGGAAGGAAGGAAGGAAGGAAGGAAGGAAGGAAGGAAGGAAGGAAGGAAGGAAGGAAGGAAGGAAGGGGAAAGGCCCTGCAATGTATGGTTAGAACCAGCAGCAAACAAAAGTGTGAGAGTAGGGAGGGAGAGAGAAAGTGTGCAAGCAGGATGACTAGAATAAAGTGAATGGGGCAAAAGTATAAAGAACTGGTGAATTTTCACACAGGGTATTTTGGAATTCTTTGTATTTTCCTTAAATCTTACAAGTTTTATACCAAAACAAAAAGTTATCAAAAAAGACAATTTCATGAACTAAGATTGGGTATTCAATTTAGCACTAAGATTCTTGCCGATTATAATAAAAAGGGAAAGTCTGTCTTTAAAAAAATGAAACTTTTAAATAAAACCTCTTCTTGTTATACAGTCTGCCTATTTAAAAGAAAATTTGATAGCAAAATGCTTTAAGCATACAGAAAGAAATAGAGAATGGCATAATGACGCCCGTCACCTAGTTCTATTAAACCTTCATACTTTTACCCTATTTGCTTCGAAGTGTTGAGATGTAAATTGTTACAGATAAAATGGAAACTTCCTGTGTACCCCTCCCTCATCTCACTTTTTCCTCAGAAGTAACTCTCATCCTAAATTATATTTAGCATATCAATGCATGTTTTTAAACCTTCACTATATGTATCTGTGTGCATAGATATAGCTATATATTCATAACAGTGTGTAATTTTTATGGTTTTGGATTGGACTTTTAAATAATGGTTCACAGTAAGCATCATCCCATAACTTATTTTGTTTTTTTACTTATCATTGATTTTTCATTTTGGGGGAGGATATGTGTGTTAACACCTACAGTTCTAGTTCATTCATTTTCATTGCTGTAGAGCATTTCACCATATGAATAGGCAATAATCTATTTATCTATTCTCCTAGTGATGGTCATTTAGGTTGGTTCCAGTTCATTATCAAAAATGCTATGGGAATAAACATGCATGTATATGTGAAAAGTTTCTCTGTAGCAGCAATTTTCAAAGTATGGTTTCCACAGCCCTGTAAGAGAGTCCACAAGGTCAAATGCTTTCCTAAGAACACTAAGGCATTGTTTGCCTATTTCGCTGACTGACATTTGCACTGATGGTGCAAAACAATAACATTGGTGGGTGAAATTGCTGATGCCTCAACACAAATGAAAACAGTGGTACCAAACTCCCAGTAATTTACTCAGTTACTATCATTGCTTGAGAACTGATGAAGCAGTAAAAACAATATTAATTGTTCTAGGCCGGGTGCGGTGGCTCACGCCTGTAATCCCAGCACCTTGGGAGGCCGAGCGGGCGGATCATGGGATCAGGAGATCAAGACCATCCTGGCTAACACGGTGAAACCCCATCTCTACTAAAAAATGCAAAAAATTAGCCGGGCATGGTGGCGGGTGCCTGTAGACCCAGCTACTCAGGAGGCTGAGACAGGAGAATGGCCTGAATCCGTTAGGCAGAGTTTGCAGTGAGCCCAGATCGTGCCACTGCACTCCAGCCTGGGTGACAGAGCAAGACTCCATCTCAAAGAAAATAATAAATAAATAAATAAATTGTTTTAAATTGCAACACTTGAGTGCACATCTTTTAAATACTCTTTGTGAGTGGATGGGAAGTATGTACAAGGCACTGCTGCTGCACATCAAGGCAGAAGGTTTGTCTCAAAGAAAAGTACTTGCGTGATTGCTTGAGTTTCCAGCTGAACAGGCCACTTTTTTTTTTTTTTTTTTTTTTTTTAATGGAACACCATTTTACTTGAAAGAACAACCAATAAGCTGATGATTCACGCCAGGGAATTTGATACATGGTTCCTTGATGATGAGCAAAGTGAGGCTTTCACTTCAAGAAAATCAATCAACGCACAGTATCTGCTCCCACTGACAAATGTAAGCTTTCAACCAAAAATCAGAATTTTAGAAAACTTGTGTCTGCCAATATGAGCATGAAAGCTTCCTAATAATTAAAGATTTTTATTATAACAGCATTTTTTTTAATTTTATAGGCTGAAATACATCCACATAGGAAATATCTGCATAACTCAATAGCCAATGGCTTCCTAATGATCAACACATCATGTTCTAAAATCACACACAGGTAAAAGAGTCATCCAGAGTGCAAGAGAGACCAGTGGATTTTAATGGAACAGAGTAGGGAAAATTTATTGATATGGTTTCAGATTCTACACAGTAAATAACTGTTAAGACATTACAGCGTATTAAGTTTTGGTGTAATATCAAAGAAAAATATCCACAATTATCTGTTTCAGGTTATTAAAATATTCCTCCCTTTCCAAATATCTGCGTGAGGCCAGAATTTCTTCATATACTCCAACCAAACAAATTCACAAAAGACTGAATACAGAAGCAGAGAGGAGACTCCTGCTGTCTTCTTTAAAGCTGGACATTCAAAATATTTGCAAAAATATATAGATAGTGCCACTTTTTCCACTAAATGGAATTTATGGAAAAATATGGATATTTTCCAAAATATGTGCTATTTTTATTACCATAGAATGGGTTTATTATGGTTATGTCCAATGAATTGAGAAATATGTTTAAAATTTCCCTGTTTTAATATCTACCACGGTATCAGGAAATATAACCCACGTAAGCTAAATCTCTAGGACTGATACCTAAATCACCAGGTACAGTGCCTCCACCCTGGTTGCCTCGTCCACATCAGAATCTATCCTTATTTATCCTTATTCACATTACAATACAAGAGGCCACGGTGGGTGGTGGGCGGGAGATGTTATTGGGCTGTATTGTTAGCATCAGGGCTAGTGATAATATTTGTTTCCTGGCCAGGTTATACTTCTATGTATTTACCTGAAGGAAAAGAATGTTTAAACTCTTTGAGTTCTGAAATCTCAAACTGATATTTTTAGACAATGAATGCTTCTTGATTAATGTCAGTAGTTTTAAATTAAGGGCCTACCCAGGTGTATAATTTTTAAATGGAGAAAATTGTAGCTCTTGTGAAAGATAAAGAAATTAATTCTGTTTCTGAAACAGGTGTATTTCCAGGTGGCCAAGGTTATTAACAAGGAATATATTGAGGTTTCTTGTTCCCTCTGGGCCTCAGTTTCCCCTTCTGAAAATCGAGGGTATGAGACAAGGTGTCTTTAAGGGCTCTTTCAACACTAAAGTTCTGTAAATTCATTTTATTATGATAACACATAAACGGCACAGTTGACAGTCACGTAAGAGCTGGCTGAAGTGTTCAAAAAGAGGTTTGAAATGGTGGATGCTTATACTTTGCCAGAGATGCCTTAAATTTCACATCGTTGTGTGTGTTTCATTTCTCCTCTCTTTATGCAAGCCTTAGAAATTAACTTGAGATCTCTCATCTGGGTGATGCAGGAAGATGGAAATTGTTATATTTTCTGTAATGATTTTGTAAGTGCTCTTATTATATTTCTCATCCGTGCCAATTTTAGGCAGTCTGTCCAAAGAGAAAATCTTTCAGAAGATTTGCATAATGCTTGCTAGAATGTGGTGCGGTGGGCCTGGGGTGGGGTGGGGGGCGGTTCTTTCTAGATGCTTGTTCCCTCAGCTACCATGTCCACCAAACCACTTTATCAGAGGGGGCCAGGCAGACATATGATTGCATGGTCCACCCTGCACGTGATTTGACAGATGGCGCTGGACCTGGGGCATGTAACCAATATCATTCAGGCTGGCCTGGCTGAGCAGCCATGGCATCTTTTGGGAGAAAATTCTCTGAATGAATGAAGATGTAATCTGTAACTATACAAGATACTAAAGAGCTAAGAGATCTAGATAGAAATCATTCTTTCCAAAAATGCTTGGAAATATTTCATTTTTAAATGCAAGCTTTTATTTAAGCAGAATTCGGGTCCTAAAAATCAGCAGAATTTGGATCCAGGACTCTGTTCTGCAGGTTTATGTCTTTGTCCCAGATTCAGTGACAAGTAACGAGAAGCCATAGGAAAGGGGTCTTTCTTCCCTCTTTGGTCATTTCCAGTCCTGACAGCGGATGAGTCCTCAGCTTGGGGCTGGGGCAGGCTTGAAAGACCAGAGAGGAGAGAGGTTTTAAAAGAATGAAATTGGACAGTTAGGAAAGTCTCTTTGTTTGTTTGTTTGTTTTTGGACAATGAGGAAAGTCTCTTAAGCTTTCATTCAGGGAGAATTTGGATCCTATAAATCACAGAATTTCCTATGAGAGATTCCTCTAGAGATTCTTTTAATCCGTACCCAATATCTCTATTCTGGGCTCTAGAGCACAGCAGTCCTGGGAAAATCTCTGTGAATATGAGAATGTCCCTGCTGTACTGGCCAGTGTGGTAGACCCTAGCCACATGTGGCTAATTGGGACCCTAAAATGTGGCTAGTGCTAGTGTAGAACTGAATTTTAAATTTTGCTTAATTTTAATTAATTTAATTGCCATATGTGACTAGAGGTCAATGCAGATAGTATAAAGTATTGGTTAAGCATGTGGATTCATAAGTTTAGAAGACCTGAGTTTAAATTCTGTTCTATGGGCAACATGGCAAAACCCTGTCTCTACAAAATATATAAAAATTAGCCAGGCATGGTGGCCTGTGATGTAGTTCCAGCTACTCGGGAGGCTGAAGTGGAAAGATCGCATGAGTCCAGGAGGTGGCAGTTGCAGTGAGTGGAGATCATGCCACTGCACTCCAGCCTGGGCGGCAGAGTGAGACCCTCCCCCCCCAAAAAAAAAATCCTATCTACCCCTCACCAGCTATGTGGTGTTGGGCAGGTAATTTATCCTCTGGAGTCTGTATTTCCTCATCTGTGCACACACATGCACACCCCCCACATACGAAAACGTATAAGTGAATGTATGTATTTGATCCTCACAACAGCCCAACCATGAAGGTACTATTATTATTCCTTTTAACATACAACACTCACACGCAAAGTGCTCAGGATGACAAGCGCTACGTAAGTATCTCCTCTTTTTCCTATTCAAGTCTCTAGGCAACATTTCCACTGGCATCTCCCACAAGCAACTCAAATCCTACATGTCCCAGACTGATAGCATACTTGTATTCTCACAAACCTGCCCATCTTGGGGGCTCTCCAACCACAAAAGACACCTACCTACTCATTCCAAAGGTCATCCTTGATGCCTCTGCTTCTTTCATCCCCACCTCCAAGTTCTGTCAAATTCACTTCCTAAGGCCAGCTCTTCTCTGTCTCCACCCCAAACAGCTAAAGTTTCCACCACCTTGAGAACCCACAGGATTGGTCTCTCGCGTTCATTCCATCCTTCTGTGGTGGGTTGAATTGTGTCCCTAAAAGCATATATTGAAGACCTAATCCCCAGTACCTGTGAACGGGACCTTATTTGGAAACAGGCTATTTGCAGATGTAATTCTTAACTGAATTACAGTTAAGATGAAGTCACACTGGGTTAGAGTGGGCCCTAATCTAGTGAGCAGTGTCTTGATAGGAAAACACAGACACAAAAAGAGGATGCCATGTCATGACAGGGGCAGAGACTGGAGTGAAGTAGCTGCAAGCCAAGAAATAGCTGGGATTGCCAGCAACCCACCAGAAGCTGGGGAGAGGCCAGGGAGTGTCCGCCCAGTTTCAGACAGAGTTTGGCCCTGCTGACACCTTGATTTCAGACTTCTGGCCTCTAGAACGGCAAAAGAGTACATTTATCCTATTTTAAGCCAATGTACCAGTTTGTGGTTCATTGTTTCAGCAGTCTGAGGACACTAATATTATGTTCCTAATACATTCTCAGCACAGAAGCTTGAGTGCTCTTTAAAAGCACAGATCTCACACCCCTTTCCCCCCAGGGTTTTTACTTCTCTTAGGACAGAATCCAACCTGCTCTGTCCCCTGCTGACCCTCTCAGCTTCACCTCTGACCACACTATCCTCGCCTTCTGCAACCCCTCACTCTGTTGGACTTAAATGAAGGGCAGAAAGAATAATTCAGTAAAAGCATAAATGCTAATGATTTATTAAAATGTAACTCAATTCAGAATTTCCCAGATTGGTAACAACGCCACCGCCACCACCAACAAAAAATCGTAAGTGGCTTTTCTCATTGTACAGTTTCATGCTCTTAAAACTTCCCTCCTCTCTGGTCTTTGAAGCCTGCCACAGCCCAAAGGTGAGGACATATGAGCTCTCAGGCCTGAAAATTACAAAAGGGAAAGACACTCCTCTTCCTTGGCTTGCCATTACTTGTCACTGAACCCAGAACAAAGACATAAGCCAGCAGAACAGAATCCTGACTTGGTGATTTGGCTTCATGTCTAAATGACAGAGAAAGGGTGTGGGGATTTCAGAGGAAAAGTACCGTGGACACAATAGCGCTCCAGCAGAAATGGCATCAGCTTGTAAATACGGAGAGCTGAACAGGGGGAAGTAGGTATCTCTTACAGATGTCACAGATGGCAATAAGCCAATTCGGGGGGCGAGGATGTAAAGGAATGCAATGGAATGTTACTTATAGCCAATTTGACAGTTATTGAGCACCTGCCAGGTGTAAAGCTCTTTGTGAGTTAAAGGTCCAGCATTTGGATTGCTAAAAACTTCTTATATCTATTGAATCATGTTCTCTTCATCTGCCTTGATTCCCGGGAATCCACATAAAGCCGCTGTCATCAGTAACTGAAGTACAATCCACAGTCCCATCCCCACTGCCCACCCCACCCGACACACCCTCAGAAGTCAATTCATTTGCTTTGGCACTGCACTCATATGCCAGAGGGAAGAGAAGTCAGGTCTATTTCCTGATCAGACTCATTGTGGGTAGGAGCAGGAGCGAGGGAAGGATGGGGACAGGATTTGATTTGGACTATATTCAAATTCATGCAAACATGGGCTATTAAAAAGGACTTCTACAAAGTACTGGAGATCAAATTAATGTGCTGTCTGACTAAGGAAACTCTTAGCTCTTGATATGGCAAAATGTGACCAAAAAAATTCTCCAAACCTCAAGTAACTGGTACCAAACAAGTTATCCACTTTCAGACAGGGTTTTCCCCCTATTTTGTTTATTGGTGTATTCCCAGTGCCTGGCCTAAAGCAGGTATCCAGTAAATAGTTTTAGCATGAGCTCTGAGTGAATATAGCCAACTATTTTCACTGTGATGAGAAAAACAGAAAGACACAGACATAAGAACACATTGACTGGGTCCTTACTGAACTGTGAACCTAATAGTAGAGAGAGATTCTCTAAGAGAAGTTGACGTTTATTTGGGAAAGGACATTGCCATGGGAATATGTGTGCCATGGTAAACCATGTGCAGAGTCAGGGAGGTAAAGAAAGATAAAGGTTTTCAAAGGAAAAAATAAAAAGGATTATATCATTGTTTTGAAATAATTGTCATTGGCTACAAAGATCATAGCAAGGGTGACACCGGTCTGAGTTTGCACAAAAAGTTGCTGGGAAGATTTCTTCGAAAAAGTGTTTTCTGTGTAAGGTTTTAATGGCCTTTGTGCAAAGTTGTTATTTTTGCAGTTTTTGTGATAGTTTTAGCTATCAAGCCCACAAATGTGAGAACCCCCTTTGCATAACCTTCTTTGTGTCTATATATCAGGCTTTGTGCCTGTGTGTGTGTGTTTTAATATAAGGAACTCCATTTTAATTCTGACAATTTTCGCAGTACCAAGGGCTTTTACGCATTTCCTCATTCACTGGCACAACCACTGGCTCAGATAAATTCAATTATTAGCTCTATTTTCAGGTGAAGAGAAATAGACTTAACAAGGTTATGTTAAAAATCCTGACACCCAGCGCACTCCCAGATCAGCTCAACCTGAACCTTCGGGGGCAAAACCCAGGCACTGAGATCCCTTGAAGCTCCATAGGTGAGTTCAACTTGATCCAAGGTAAGGACCAAAGTTAAGCTGGCCTAGGTCCCCAGCTGGCTGGGAAGGAGCCTAGGTCAGGACGCCAAGCAGCCCAGTCCAGAGCTCACAGTTACCAACCACTGTGCTGCTTCCCGCCCTCAGCTGATATTCAAAGGAAGAAACGATTCCCTCTCCCTACCTGCAGAAAGCCAACGAAGCAGATCATAACCAGCAAGCACATGTCCACTCTAAGCACAAACAGAGCAAGCCCATAGGTTTCGAATCCTGACTCCAGTAGTTTGTATCCCCATTTAAACAGTGGCAACTGGGGGCAGTGGATTTAGCCCTTCCATCCCCGTGGGTTTGCTCAAATTGCCTTGGATCCAGACAACGGAGATTTCCTCAATCTTATGTGAAGTGTGAACAGAAGTATCATTATAAAAACTGGCAGGGCACAGTGTCTCACTCCTGTCCTCCTAGCACTTTGGGAGGCTGAGGTAGGCAGATCACCTGAGGTCAGGAGTTTAAGACCGGCCTGGTCAACATGGTGAAACCCTCTCTAATAAAAATACAAAAACTAGCCGGGTGTGGTGGCATGCGCCTGTAGTCCCAGCTACTCGGGAGGCTGAGCCAGGAGGATTGCTTGAACCTGGTAGGAGGAGGTTGCAGTGCACTGAGATGTCACTATGCACTGTAGCCTGGATGACGAGACTCTGTCTCAAAAAAAAAAAAATGGTGTGTTGAGTGGGTGAGGTGGCTCATGCCTATAACTCCAGCACTTTGGAAGGCCAAGGCGAATGAATCATTTGAGCTTAGGAGTTCAAGACCAGCCTAGGCAACATGGTAAAAATCCATCTCTATAAAAAATACAGAAATTAGCCAGGCATGGTGGTGAGTGACTGTAGTCCCAGCTACTCGTGAGGCTGAGGTGGAAGGACCACCTGAGCCTGGGAGGTTAAGGCTGCAGTGAACCTTGATCATGCCACCGCACTCCAGCCTAGATGATGAAGCCAGACCCTGTGTCAACAAAAGGAGAAAGAAACAAAGAAAGAACTCATATGTGTTGATGTAAATAATCTCACTAAAAATAGTGTGAGCTATATAAATTAGTTTTAAACAAGTCCCTTCTCCTGCTCCCGCTGTTGCCCCAAACAGCCTAGGACCCTTAACTTCCCTTTATATAAATCCAGAGCCCCTGCTACCTAAGCCATTCTCAAGACAGCCAGCCCTGGGTCCCAGCAGGTCACACTCAGTCCCTCTCACCTCCCTTAGCCTAGAAGGGGCAGGGCCAGCTTGCACTTTGCTTTCAGTTCCCTGCACCTGAGCACTAGGCTCCAGGCTCAGCTCACCAGCTCACCTGCAGCAGCCACAGCAGCAGCACTAGAAGCAGCAGCAGCGAGGGGTGCCTCCCGGATCTCATGGCCATATGGGAATACCCAAGACAGACCCAGAACGTGCAGCTGCTAACCAGTCCTCCAAGCTGGGGATCCCGCCGGAGCCATATACCTCCTTCTCAGTCAGCAGCTTCTTCTCCAGTGGTTTCCAGGTCACTTTGGCCCAGATACTTTCATCCCAACTTGCTCCTCCCTTCTCAGTTTTTCTTGCATTTATCAGAGTGGGGAGGGCGGACTTGTAAGCTTGAATATCCGTTTGCCACAAGTAGAGTTCCTAGGAAGGGTGGGGTAGGAACTGAAGCCACCATGGTCCTGCACGTACACAAAAGACTGGCTGGGGTCTGACCTCAGGAACAACAGCTCAGCCAGGGGAAGTGAAACCAGCACCTATTGGAAGGTAGAATTATTTATTTCTTTGTTTCCTTGTTTGTTCTAGGCCTTCCAAATAGAAGGCCCAATCATCTCTTTCTATAGGAGGATATGTTAGTGACTCTTTTCTATAACCCCCATCCTCTTGAAACAAACAAACAAAAAAACTAGAAAATGACTGCAAGAATGATAACTTTATTAAGGGGAAGGGATGGGGAAGAATGAAGGAAAAGAAAAAAACAACTTTTACTTTCCAAAGCACTAAAAATCGTTATTCCAACAATATCCCAGGGCTCTGGGGTTTGCAAATTATTTCTACTAAAACCTCTTTTAAGCTTAGATTAATCTGCCTTTTTGAGTTTGGAATTAAAGTGGGAGGGAGGAGGGATGGGAAAGAGCCTCCCTGTGGACAGGGATCTCTGTGGCAACCTGGGAATCTTTGCATTAGAATTCTGAAAAAGACAATTTGAGATTCTATTATACCAATACTTAAGGTTGCAATAAGCAAGTTTTAAAACACAATCTGTGATACATTAACCCTAATTACCTTAACATGACCTTTTTATCACATGACCTTGTTTAAAGTAGTAAACAGATAAAATGAAAGGTAAACTTTCTTTGCTTATTCTAGATACTGGCTTAGGCAAGGATTTCATGACTAAGAACCAAAAAACAGATGCAATAAAAACAAAGATAAATAGCTGGGACCTAATTAAACTAAAGAGCTTTTGCACTGCAAAAGGAATAGTCAGCAGAGTAAACAGACAACCCACAGAGCAGGAGAAAATCTTCACAAGGCGGGGTGCGGTGGCTCACGCCTGTAATCCCAACACTTTGGGAGGCCGAGGCAGACAGATCACAAGGTTAGGAGATCGAGACCATCCTGGCTAACAAGGTGAAACCCTGTCTCTACTAAAAATACAAAAAAATTAGCCGGGCGTGGTGGCAGGTGCCTGTAGTCCCAGCTACTCAGGAGGCTGAGGCAGAAGAATGGTGTGAACCCGGGAGGCGGAGGTGGCAGTGAGCTGAGATCGCGCCACTGCACTCCAGTCTGGGTGACGGAGCAAGACTCTGTCTCAAAAAAAAAAAGAGAGAAAATCTTCACAATCTATACATCTGATAAAGGATGAATATCCAGAATCTACAATGAACTCAAATAAATCAGTAAGAAAAAAAAATCCCATCAAAAAGTGGGCTAAAGACATCCATAGACAATTCTCAAAAGAAGATACACAAATGGCCAAGAAACATATGAAAAAATGCTCACCATCACTAATGATCAGCGAAATGCAAATCAAAACCACAACGCGATACCACCGTACTCTTGCAAGAATGACCAAAATTTTAAAAACAGCAGTTGTTGGTGTGGATGTGACAATCGGGGAACACTTCTACCCTGCTGGTGGGAATGTAAATTAGTCCAGCTGCTGTGGAAAACAGTGTGGAGATTCCTTAAAGAACTAAAAGTACATCTACCATTTGATCCAGAAATCCCACTACTGGGTATCTTCCCAGAGGAAAAGAAGTCATTATTCAAAAAAGATACTTGCACACACATGTTTATAGCAGCAAAATTCACAACTGCAAAATTGTGGAACCAACCCAAATGCCTATCAATCAACTAGTGGATAAAGAAAATGTGTATATACATATATATATGATGGAATACTACTCAGCCATAAAAAGGAATGAATTAACAGCATTTGCAGTGACCTGGATGAGATTGGAGACTATTATTCTAAATGAAGTAACTCAGGAATGGAAAACCAAACATCATATATTCTCACTGATTTGTGGGAGCTAAGCTATGAGGACACGAAGGCATAAGAATAATACAATGGACTTCGGGGACTTGGGGGGAGGAATGGGAGGAGGATGAGCGATAAAAGACAACAAATATGGTGCAGCATATACTGCTTGGGTGATGGGTGCACCAAAATCTCACAAGTCACCACTAAAGAACTTACTCATGTAACCAAATGCCACCTGTACCCCAATAACTTATGGAAAACTAAAATTAAAAAATAAAAAATAAAAAAACACATCAAAAATAAAATATAAAATAAAAATCTCCCAATTAAAAAAAAACTTTCTTTGCTTAACTGAACATTCATATCTCTGATATGCTGCTGAATATTTCAATTTGAATAGCTTATTTTCATTGAAATTAATAGCTTGTTATTGAAAAGAGTAATAAATACAACTTTAAAGTCTATAGATATTTCCTGTAAATAAAGAGAAACTGAATACTTTGTGTCTATTTTCAAAGTGGATATTTCTATAATGATAGCTTATTTTTAAAAAACTGATTAAGTCAGAATCACTAATTTAGAATATATAAGTCAGGTTAGCTAAACCATGTTAAATATTTGGGAAAAAACCACGCCAGTTGAGCACCCCCTGCTGCTAGAATAGCTCTGGGGACTGAAACATTCTTGCTAGAAAGGCGTTAGCCTCACAAAGGTCTAGTCTGGGAGGAGCTGGGGGACAACAGTGAAGGATTCCACTTTCACGTTCATTTTAACTTTAAAAATAATTGGTATTTTAAAATTAGCCGGGCGTGGTGGCAGGCACCTGTAATCCCAGCTACTCAGGAGTCTGAAGCAGGGGAATCCCTTGACCCTGGGAGGTGGAAGTTGCAGTGAGCCAAGATCACATCACTGTACTCCAGCCTAGGCAACAAGAGTGAAATGCCATCTCAAAAATAAAACAAAAAAAACAAACAAACAAACAAACAAAAAAAAAAAAACACCATAGCAATTGGTATTTTAATATATTAGAAACAACCAAGTTTTCAACATTCTCGAGCATTTAAAATAACTGGGCAGAATGCCAGTTCCCCACACGGCAACCCTTCTTGGGTAGGTCATGGGGCCTGGAACTCAGCTGGTGATTCTGGGCATCACCTGCCATACGTCTTGGGTGAGCCTGAGCTAGAAGATGTCCCCGTTCCCTTTCTATTCTGAGCATTGTGATCATAGTGAAAATAGTCTAGCGCTCCTTTCTGTGCACTTGGAAGTACAGTAATATTTTGTAGCCACATGGTGGCAGCTCCCAGCTCCCTGTAAGCTCACAAGTGAAGAATTGAGATTGCTCATGAGATAAAAGTTACTTGATTGCAAGGGAGGTGTGAGCTACAATTACCTACCCAGGGTCAACCTTCTTATCTTTTCGAGGGATGCCTCCAGCCACCTCCAGTTCTCACTGTTCTTTTTTAAATAATGATGTGCATCATGAGGACATCTCCACCCGGCTTGGATTTCTGCGTGGACAGTGGTCTGGCTGGCCAGGCCTTACGCCCAGCTGAAAGGAAGGGAACTGAGGTGGACAAGTGGGACTGAGGGAAGATAGCAAATGCACCTGACTCTGCCTACGTTTGGCATTTTCCATATGGATCAAGTAAACACCAGAGAAGTAAAGCGCTGGGCTTGAGCCTTCTTTCCTGGCTGGGGAGGCGAGAAGGCTGGCATTCGATGCCACCTCCGCAGAGGTGAGCCAGCCGCAGCGAAAGGCTGCAAGAGTGGCCTGTTACAGAGGACAGGCCTTAGGCTCTCCCTTTAGTCTGTCTTTCTGTCACCAACACTGGGGGAGGCAGAGCCTGGAAGAGGGAGGGAGCAGAGGTGTCCCTATGGCAAAGCACCGCCATGCCCTAGGATCTCAGTGCTGGGTTGGAAGGTTAGGAGGGGGTGCACAAGCCTCCCCTGCCAACACACCCACCCGGGAGTCCAGCCCACCCAGGGCAGACGGAAGAGATTAGATTTCCATCAAGGCTGACATTGAAGTTTTAAGCTGGACTGGTTTTACTGACTGACGTGACTGGGTAATGATGAACTCCAGTTGTAACTGAGGGATTGAAATGGTTTGGGTGAAGGCTCAGATTAAGGAAGAATAAAATGGCTCATGCTTATATGTCCCCTGAGTCAAGACCTTTCTATGTTCACTAACACAAAAATCATTTTCCAGCCAAATACTTCTGAATTCAAGGTCGCGTTTCTTCATAGTCACAAGAAAAATTTAATTTCTCAGAACACTCTTGAGAAGGGTTTTTAAAATAATCAGGGAAGAGTTCTGCTTGCAGTAGTGGTGAAGTGGCTTCGACTCTGCTGTAGACATAACAGCTATTAACAAAACATAAAACAGGGCTGGGCGCGGTGGCTCAGGCCTGAAATCCCAGCACTTTGGGAGGCCGAGGCAGGTGGATCACCTGAAGTCAGGAGTTTGAGATCAGCCTGGCCAACATGGTGAACCCCTGCCACTACTAAAAGTACAAAAAAATTAGCCAGGTGTGGTGACACATGGCCAGCTACTTGGGAGGCTGAGGCAAGAGAATCGCTTGAATCCAGGAGGTGGAGGTTGCAGTGAGCCGAGATCAAGCCATTGCACTCCATCCTGGGCAACAAGAGCAAAACTCTGTCTCAAAAAATAAAATAAAATAAAATAAAATAATAATAATAATAAAATATAAAACAGCTACCCAGAGTGGAGGCCCTGGAGGGTGAGCACGGCAGGCAGAAGCTGGAGGGATTCCGATGCCTGGAATTGGCCATAGCTGGGACTGCTAGGTGGCTAGAGGGACGGATGGAGCAGACAGAGCTAGCTGGCAACTGTCTGGTTGTGAGAGTAGGCATGCGAAGCTGTGAAGCTCTTTCCACTTTCCTGTATGCTTGAATTTTTTTCTTTTTTTCTTTTTTTGAGACAGAATCTCACTCTGCACCCAGGCTGGAGTGCAGTGGCGTAATCTCGGCTCGCTGCAACCTTTGCCTTCCGGGTTCAAGCGATTCTCCTGCCTCAGCCTCCTGAGTCGCTGGGATTACAGGCGTGTGCTGTCATGCCCTGTTAATTTTTGTATTTTTAGTAGAGACGGGGTTTCACCGTGTTGGCTTGGCTGGTCTCAAACTCCTGACCTCAGGTGATCCACCTGTCTCGGCCTCCTAAAGTGCTGGGATTACAGGTGTAAGCCACTGTGTCTGGCCTGAAAAATTTTATAATGCCATATTGGAAAAACCAGAAAGGTGAATTTGACTCCATCAAGGAAAACTCCACCAGCACTTTACTTCTCTGGGGTTTACTTGAACCATACGGGAAACGCCAAATGCAGGTAGAGTTGGGTGTGTTTGTCATCTTCCCTCAGTCCTGCTGTCCACCTCGGTTCCCTTCCTTTCAGCTGGGCATGCGGCCTGACCAGCCAGACCACTGTCCAAGCAGAAGCCCAAGCCAGATAGGGATGCCCTCATGAAGCATTCATCATTATCAAGTGAGCTACACTACACTTATTTTTAAGTGCAGTTTTTTTAAGTGCAGTTATTTTAAGTGAGATATTTACCCAATACCTGATAGTGCATCTCTAGTTGTACCCCAATAGCTTGTCACATATATTAAGAGCTGAAGTTCATTAGACTTCATATTAAAATAAAATAATCCATCATTTGTGTTTCTGGGTTTTTTTTTCAAGGACTAAGAATTTTGTTTTTCAGTTCTGATTACTAATCACATGGGTTGATTTGAGAGTGCAGTTTCTTAGGTTTTAGTATGTTGTCAGTCACTGAGAGCTGGCCAGAAAATTACCTTGGAGAGATTTTAATCTCTTACCCCAATTTTTTCAACTAATATGTAGTTGCAGATATGCAATTAGAAAAACAAACAAAAACACTGCCAGATATAACATATTGAAGGCATTTTCACTTTTTGCAAGTATATTCCAATGCTAATCATACCAATGGTATGAATCACAGGCTCTTTCTTCTATCATTTATGTTTATAAATCAAGCTTGTTCAACCTGTGGCCCAGGATAGCTTTAAAAGTGGCCCAACACAAATTCATAAAATGTCTTAAAACACTATAAATTTTTTTGCATTTTTTTTAGCTCAATAGCTATTGTTAGTGTTAGTGTACTTTATGTGTGGCCCAGGACAATTATTCTTCCAGTATGGCCCAGAGAAGTCAAAAGAATAGACACCCCTGACATAAATTGTTTATGCTTCTTTAGGAAAGGAGAAAAAGAAGGGAAGGAAAAAAAAGAGGAAGATTTAAACAGCTGTTTTTATCTTCCTGCATCAAAAACTGTTCTGTTAAGGTGAAAATACATACTTTAAAAAATCAGAACATCTTCAATTAAACTTGTTAAGCTATTTCAATATTACATAAATTCTACAAATAAAAAGAACTTCATTCCAGCATTTAGAAAACTGAAAACACCACATGAGAAAAGCAAAGCCTTCTTTTTCTTTCTCCTTACTTTACTTAGGCAGAGTATCTCAAGAGATAGGTTTAGAGGAAAAGCTTGCTGACAAATGGTGAACACTCTTCTAATTCTGGACAAAATGACCAAGTGAGTGAAAGGAAGTGGACAAGGGAAGGTAGAGTGAATGTTCCACACCTGGAGTTCAAAAATCTAAGAGTCTGAATGTAAGGAAAATGGAATGAGGTGGTTAGGTGACCTAAGAAGCCCGAACGCTTACATTTTAAGTCTTTGATCCATTCTGAGTTGGTTTTTGTATAAGGTAACAGATAGGGATCCAGTTTCGTTCCTCTAGGTGTGGCTTGCCAGTTTCCAAAAACAATGAAAATTCTAGAAGACAACACTGGAAAAATTCTTCTAGACGTTGGCCTAGGCAAAGAATTCATGACTAAGACCCAAAAAGCAAATGCAACAAAAATAAAAATAAATAAATGGAACCTAATTGAACTAAAAAGCTTATGCACAGCAAAATAATCAGCAGAGTAAACAGACAACCCCAGAATGGGAGGAAATATTTGCAAACTACACATCTGACAAAAGGAATAGTATGTAGAATCTACAAGTAACGCAAACAAATCAGCAAGAAAAAACTAAGTAATCTCATTAAGAAGTAGGCAAAGGACATGAGTAGACAGTTCTCAAAAGAAGATATACAAATGGCTAACACAAATGTGCAAAAAGTGCTGAAGATCACCAATCATCAGGGAAATGCAAATTAAAACCACAATGAGATACCACCTTACTCCTGTAAAACTGGCCATTATTAAAAACTCAAGAAACATATACACCATGGAATATTATGCAGCCATAAAAAAGGATGAGTTTGCATCCTTTGTAGGGACATGGATGCAGCTGGAAACCATCATTCCTAGCAAACTATCACAGAACAGAAAACCAAACACCGCATGTTCTCACTCATAGGTGGGAACTGAACAATGACATCACTTGGACTCGGGAAGGGGAACATCACACATCGGGGCCTATCATGGGGGGGAGGGGGGAGGGATTGCATTGGGGAGTTATACCTGATATAAATGACGAATTGATGGGTGCTGACGAGTTGATGGGTGCAGCACACCAACATGGCACAAGTATACATATGTAACAAACCTGCACATTATGCACATGTACCCTAGAACTTAAAGTATAGTAATAATAATAAAAAAAAAAAACTCAAGAAACAATAGATATTGGCATGGATGTGGGGAAAAAAGAATGCTTGTACACTGCAGATGGGAATGTAAATTAGTACAACCTGTATGGAAAACATATGGAGATTCCTTAAGGAGCTGAGATTCCTTAAGGAGCTAAAAGTAGATCTACTATTTGATCCAGCAATCCCAGTACTGGGTATCTACCCTGATACACTTTGGCTGTGCCCCCACCCAAATCTCATCTTGAATTATAGTCCCCATAATCCCCATGTCATGGGAGGGACCTCTTGGGATGTGATTAGATTATGGGGGTGGTTCACATGCTGTTCTCCTGATAGTGAGTGAGTTCTCATGAGATCTGATGGTTTTACAAGGGGCTTCCCCCTTCACTCAGCTCTCATTCTCCCTCCTGCCTCCCTGTGAAGAGGTGCCTTCTGCCATGATTGTAAGGTCCCTGAGGCCTCCTCAGCCATGTGGAACTGTGAGTCAGTTAAACCTCTTTTCTTTATAAATTACCCAGTCTTGGGTATTTATTCATAGCAGCATGAAAACAGACTAACACATACCGAGAGGAAAAAGAAGTCATTATATGAAAAAGACACTTGCCACGTATATTTATAGCAGCACAATTCACAATTGTAAAGATGTGGAATCAACCAAAGTGCCCATCAATTGAGTGGATAAAGAAAAAGTGATATATATGTACACACGCTCACACACATATATATAGTATACCATGTAATACTACTCAGCCATTAAAGGGAGCTAAACATTGTCTTTTGCAAAACCTTGGATGGAGCTGGAGGTCATTATGTTTTTTTTTTTTTTGGAGACAGAGTCTTGCTCTGTCACCCAGGCTGGAGTGCAGTGGCATGATCTCGGCTCACTGCAGCCTCTGCGTCCCAGGTTCCCGGATTCTCCTGCCTCAGCCTCCTGGGTAGCTGGGATTACAGGCACATGCTACCACGACTGGTTAATTTTTGCATTTTTAGTAGAGACAGGGTTTCGCCATGTTGGCCAGGCTTATCTGGAACTCCTGACCTCATAATTCTAGCTGAAGTAACATAGGAGTGGTAAACCCAAATCTTTATGTTTTCACTTAGAAGTTGGAGCTAAGCTATGAATACGCAAGGGCATATAGAGTGACACATGGACTTTAGAGACTCAGTAGGGGAAAGCTGGGAGGAAGGTTAGCAATAAAAAACTGCACATTAGGTACAATGTACACTACTCGGATGACAGGTGCACTAAAATCTCATAATTCATCTTTATATAATTTATCCATGTAACAAAAAACCACTTGTACCCCAAAAGCTATTGAAATTTAAAAAAAGAAAAAGAAAAAAGAAACTTCAACTCCTTAGTTTTCACTCCTGGAGCAGATTTTATCAGAGGCCGTAAATCACTCATTCAGGCAACCTCTTAAGTAAACAGCTGGCCCACTGCCTTTAAACTATGGAGAAAATAGGGCTAGATAAGCAAATAGCTTGCTTGAGGGGAGACAGGGCCTGTCAACTACTCACATACCATAAAGGCAGTCACTCAAACTTGCAGACTTAAGTACCAGGAAAGCAGGTTTCTCAAACTTTAATGTGCCAAGGATTTTGTTAAAATGCAGACTTTGACTCAGTAGGTCTAGGGAGGAGCTCGCAATTTGAGTAGCAAGGCATGAAATTGTCCTCGCTTAATGTAATCTAAAGTTAAATATGTGTTATTTGTTTGCTTTAAAATCTCATTTAAGCTAGGGCAATTAGATTTATGACTATCCCATTTTTAATTCCATATATATTTTTCCAGTATTATTACAGTAATTCCTTATATATTAAGCTGGTGAAGACAAAAATATTCAAATTGTATTTTATGAAACATGGATCTCTGTACAGATTTTTATAAATTGATGATTTATGTTACTTCATTGAGCACAATTCTTTGCTGGATACAGTGTTTTATGATGTGAGAATGTTCAATGAATCAAAGAGAATCCTCCACAGCACGTAACTGCACATAATAAACCACTGTATTCTCTGATGGCAGAGTGAAGTTAAATAAAGAACATGCTTTGGGCCTGAAGTCAAAAAGTCTTTTTCTCTCCACTTCTTTTTGATTCCAGTAAAAACCTTTTTATTTGACTAGAAGGCACTCAGGCCAAATTCTCTGCTATCTGAAAGGGTTTCGTCGCCATCTTGTGGATAATAAAACAACAACATCCCCAAATAATACATTTCCTGTACAAAAAAAAAAAAAAAAAAAAAAAAATTTAAACCTCCAGCATGGTTAATTTTCAAAACATATCCAAAAACTTACTTTTTAAGCCACTGAACATTACTGCCACAATTTGGTAGACCCAAAAGAATGCACCCTATTGTCAGAGTGAAGTTAGAAGAGCAATGGGCCTTTCAGAATGTTTGCAGCCGGAGCTGCTCAAAACTGCCATCTCCTAACCAGGCCACTTCCTTGAAAGAGACCTTACTCATTTCCGGATATGTACATAAAGATGCAAGTTCATTACATCACAGGTTACCTTAATTTATGCTTACTGTATTTGCATCCTGCTCCCCTAATTAATCCTCAACACTTTTTGTGGGGTAATAAGTGGAAGAGCGACTCAAGAAATGTACTGCAATGCCTCTCAAATATAAAGTTAAATATGTGTTATTTGTTTGCTTTAAAATCTCATTTAAGCTAGGGCAATTAGATTTATGACTATCCCATTTTTAATTCCATATATATTTATGTTAACCTGTGCTTTGGCCACCCATGTCGCTTAGTGTTAAGACAGGAGTTGGAACAGCATTTCATCCTGGGCAATTCTTTTAAATAACCAGGGAGAAAATAAAGGCAAGCTTCATAAGAGAACTGCATGAAAAGCAAAACAAAACAATACCAGAAAAAATCCGGACAATATTTTTCTGCTGTTTAATTGATCAAGGAAGGAGAAATTCAAGTCCACAAAAACTTACATGAATTCTGTTTATCACATACAAAACTAAACATACAATATAACAGCAAATAACAAACATGCTGACTATTTTCAGGCCATTTTGAATGGTGTCCTGTACAGGTACATATATAAATAATAAATACTGCTTCTGAATTACCTTAAAATACAGTACCACCAAGAACTACTCAGTAAATGAGCATAAAGGAATGAGGAAGTAGACAATATCCATATCAGATAAAGTAGAAAGTCTTATGCCCTTCTGAAAAGCAACACAATAGGCCCAAGAACAACTACAGACCATTTTCCTTTTAGCTAGTAAGTATATGGCAAGACCAATGATATTCTCTTCCCCATCCTTTTTGTCACAGGGTATGAAGTCTACCCTATTCAAGTTAGTTACAAGTCTTCAGCCCATTTAGTCATTTAGGTTGAGAAAGTCTAAACCTAAATAATCATAGCAAATACTGCAAATACTGATATCTTTTTAGTCCATTTTTGTACTTTTTTACATTTTTTCCATTAGATAATTCTAAGCCTGATTTTTTTTTTTTTTTTTTTCTGGTTCTTTAAAAAAAAAAAAAAAAAACTTGGCTTGTTTTAATTGGTTTAAATGCAGGGTATATGTAAACAACTCCCCAGAAATGAGAGGCACTTCTTGGAAATACAATGACCCATGTCACTAGACTAGCAAAACACTCAGTGCGTTTGATTTGATGAACTGAATGAGTTCATGATTCAACTTTCCAATGTTGTCTACTTGAAAAATAGCAAGATTCTTATCTGCAGCATTTAGTGCATTAAGATGTATTAGATAGGTGTATCAGGTATCATAAAATTAAAATTGTGCTTATGTTAATTCTGTAATAGACCTAACTTTAAAACACTTCAGGTTATTTACTAGGAGCTATGATCTAGTCGTGAAAATATTGGTTAAAATAGTCAATCTGAGGCAGAAAGTAAACAAGCAAAGTCACTTTTGCAGGCTTTTAAAACTGTTTAACACATGAAATTCTGACTATTCCCCAGATTATGCAACCAGCTTCAATTTAAAAAGCTGAGAAATTTAGAAGTATGAGGTATTACTTCTAAATTTCTTTTTTTTTGAAATGGAGTTTCACTCTTGTTGCCCAGGCTGGAGTGCAATGGCGCGATCTTCGCTCACCACAACATCTGCCACCTGGGGTCAAGTGATTCTCCTGCCTCAGCCTCCCGAGTAGCTGGGATTACAGGCAAGTGCAACCATGCCTGGCTAATTTTGTATTTTTAGTAGAGATGGGGTTTCTCCATGTTGGTCAGGCTAGTCTCGAACTCCCGACCTCAGGTGATCCACCCACCTTGGCCTCCCAAAGTGCTGGGATTACAGGCATGAGCCACCGTGCCCAGCCACCTCTAAATTTCTTAATCATGATTGTCTTCAGCTCAGACATACACAAGGCAAGTAGAATTACTAATAAATCACTTTACCCTCAACCATTCAAGGTCTCTGAGAGCATGCACATGGATACATTACAGAGAAAGGCAGCAACTCAGCATAAACCCTTTAGTATTAATATAAGGAGTATATATACATATACACTTATGTATAGAATATCATGCTTTTGAATATCTATTGGCCATGAAACTTCACAGAGAGCTGCATAAAAATCTAGCAGAGAAAGGATCGTAAGTGAAATGCCAGCCATGGATAACAGAATAATCTGTGTTCACAAAATAGGGCAGGCAAGGAACACACAGACATCACTCAGGAATTACACGAAAACTAAGAGTAGTGATGTTTTCCAAATATAAAACACATACTAAGTACAAATGTTACAGTATATTTGAGGACTATGAAAGTAATGCTTACTATATGTACATCTTTTGTTCACATAAAAAGCTTAAAGTAAGATCTGAGTGTAAAAGTAAGCTTTCTCCAGTAGGATGGTGTGAGAGGGAAAGAATGTAAGAAGGAACTTGTACAAGTCTGAAAATTAAGTCCTAAAAGAAAAAGCCCCCCATAAAAAATTTTATGTCATTTGGTATGATTAAAATCAGATTTTGAAAGACCTTAAAATGTAACCTTTGCACATTGCTTTTTATAATTATATACATATAATTATAGCTACATAATCTTTATGCTGTTTTTGATATTTTTTCAGACATTTACTGCTGTTTGAAAAGTTTACAAGCTATTATATATTCCCAAATGAAAAATGCCAAGTTTTTCATTTGCCTCAAAGGTGAAAAAATTGAAACCTCTACGTCAAAAACAAATACAATAATTGTTTAAAGGGATAAAATCAACTATAATGACATGGGCAGTATTAAAATACACTGCACAAATATAAACAGAAAGCTCACAGCACAACTATAGGAACAAGATGTTATTCAACTGCAATTAAATAAGAAGGGTTAGAGAGAGTCGGGAAGCCTGAAGACCAGATAAGCGAGTTTAGAATTCATTCAGCAACCGTATTCATATTCTACTCTCCACCCCTCACCCCAAGCAAAATAATAAAATCCTGCTCTTGCAAAATGAAACAGATCATTATTTTTGACTAAGAACCACAGGGTGTGGAACCCAAATCAGTAACTTTGTAACTATTACATTGAACGTAGGTCCATATGTTTTGATCCTTTTATGGCCCTTCCTTTACAAATTGTTAAGAGTCATTTCCCTGTGGTGCCTCTCTGGAGAAGCCTAACATGTCAGCAATTCCAGAGTGTCAAATATTTCTTTCTTAGCCCCACCAAACAGCAGTAATCATGCTAAGCCCATTGACTTTGGAAAATTCCGCAAATTATTTTAACCTCAGTTCGGAGAACTCAAAAGTGGGTTTTACTACCACCTCTAAGTTTAAAATGCCACCCTCACCAAAAAAAAAAAAAAGAGAAAATGTATTAAAGTACTAGATTCCACTGTCTCTAAAGAGCAACCAGCTTAGTGATAAATTACTACTCAAAATACAAACTCACTACTCCCTGACTTGAGGAAGAACTAAAGCTTTTCCTAAGGGTAAAATGAACAGAAATTTTGCTTGAGGAGTTTATAAAAAAGTAAGAGAGGGAGTGGGCGAGTAGGGCCTTATTTTAAACATTTAGGATTCCACACCATTTGAAATAGTCTGTACTCTTTTATATACTTATGTGCATGTGAAAATGGAGAGATAACACCACTATCTGCTCTACACAGCCTGGCTACTGTAGCTGAGGTTTCACTGATACTTTCCCTGGAGAGGTGCCATTTTATTCCTTTATATGGCACATGTTTTAGGTAATTTTTATCTAAAGGGCTCTCATTTGCCTAAGACTGACAATACAAAGAAAGGCTTATTGAAAGACACCTCTCTTTGAAAATATCCCCACAAGGGGTTGAAATAAAGGTGGACAAAAGTGCCAATCAACTACTTAAATGTCAGTAATTGTAAAATTCCTTAAAATTCACAGTATTTTTACTTTTGGAAGAACTCTAATATTGAGGTACCTGCAGGTCTGGGCAATTCATCACTGTAGGTATTTATTTTAGTTTATATGTGTTTTGCTTTACTCCATTTGTTTTCAGTTTTTTCTCACTCGATACAGTGGTATGACCACAGCTCTCTGCCTTTCCCTTTTTCCTAGGATGTGCATGTGCTTGTGTTTTGGAGGCTTTACAGGAATCTGCTGAGTCCAGAATCACAGCTGCCTGTTTGGGAATCCGAATGTTACCATTGGTTTCCACCTTAGAGCTGCTTTCACTGCGGGACAGATCCCAACGTTGCAGCTTCGTACTCTTACTGGATTTCTTTTTCTTTTCTTCTGTCCTCATTTCAAGGGTTTGCCTCTGAGAACAAAACCTGGTACCACCAAGCACATCAATGGGTTTGGGGGCAGTCTCAAATGCATAATGTGATGGATGGATTTCTTCATGGTGAAAAGCTTTCTTTCGGGAAGGGCCTGACTTTGAAGCCCCTTCCTGGTGAGGTAGTGGCTTGGACAGAGCACTAGCAATTAGCTTACTTCTCCCAGGGCTTTTCAGTGCCCCTGAGGTCCCAGGGGCAGTGAGGGGCCTTGCTTTGGCCCCCTTCGCTTTTTCACACTGTACAGTCTGGACCTGCAGCCACTCAAGCTGAATAAGTCTATCAATATACTTCCCAAGAAGTCCTCCCACTCGCGGCACAGCTTCCATTTTGTTCTCTGCGTTCAGAAGCAGGGCCATATCTTGTAAGTCCCAGGAGCTGAAAGGGGGTGGAAGGAAATCAGGATAATAGTACTCAGGCTTTGTATGGCCCTGACCAGGGTGAAGATCAAAGTAAACTGGATCAATTTCTTCAGCTCGAAGATTGAGATCTGGAGGTGTGAGGGGAGAAGGAGGAATGGGAATTCTTTCCGAATCAGAGAGATCACTTGCACTGTCCTCATCAGTATCCTCTTTAATAATTTTCATTGACTGAAAATCAAGAAACAATTTATTCCCTGAGGCCCCCTGACACGTGGAACTGAGTGGATTCCTTTTGCGTCTTGCTTCCGGGGCAATGCTTTCTTTAAGTTTTTCTTCAGTTGGCTGGGTGACAGCTGTGAGGCTGCTTCTCAGCTGAGAAGAAGCGTGGGGTACTTGGGATTTACTCTGCCTTTTTCCTGAAGAATTCTTTGAATGTTGCACTTTACTCCAAGATGGGCCAGCATTCATATTGCTATGAGAAAACAAAACTGCACTTCTTACCACGTATGACAAAAAATGGTCTGGCTATAATTAAACAAACAAAAATAATCTTCTAGTCGTACTTTTTTGTCTCAGCTATTACTAGGCATTAGAAAATGTCAGCTTCCAAACTCCTTACAGCATAATTTTACAGAACATTTTTCCATATAATACTGTATTTGAGAAACATTATATAATGCATGTGACGAAAGAGAACGCACAGTTTCCATTTTATATCAAATACTAGCATTTAGGAAAAACATTTCTCAAAGTGCTTGTTTCATACTTTTAATGCAATCGTGTGTACTTTAAAAAAAACATTAGTTTGGAAAAAAATCAGTCGTAGACTCTGGAATTGTTACAATCAAGAGCATTTAATAACATTCAGAAGTAAAAACAGTTTTATTTTATATACCTATTTTAAATTAAGTATGAATATGATACAACATGCAAGTTTTGCAGTTTAATCACTCCTGATTAGTGGTGATTCTGAGCTGAGGGAAATTTTAATATATAAAAGTATTGTATATACAAACCTATACCTTAAATCAAAAGCTTGTTAAAATGTTTTCAAACAGAAAACACATTTGGGAAAATTGTGTCTAAAGAACAGAAATAAAATCATATGGTGCCTTGTAACACATATGAATGAAAACACAGGGTCTTAGTGCTACCTTGTGAATAGCAGGTAAAGAGAATAATGAATACTGTGTGCATTATGAGTATAGCAACTAATTCTCTCTGGCATAATTTATTCTGAGGCCGAATCTCACATCGGGGTTGAAAATATCCTCTTTTCAATTTATTTACCAAGAACGTGTCATTTAAGATTAATAATACTTCTCTGTAATATAAGTCAGATAGAATGAACAGAAATGGGTGGTAAACATGCTTTCTGGAAACCTCAGAGGTTCATTTGCTCAGGGGTTTCAAATAAGCTAAGCAACTATTTGAATACGTGCTACACTTTAATTAATAAATATGGAGGATATTAAATCATTGCCAATAGTACAATGTGTGCTCAATAAATGTTGAATAAATGAATGAAAAAATGAAGGAATCTCCATTATTCAGAATTCATAACACTGTTAAAACATTTTGTTTCTGCTTGTCAGTATGCATCCATAAAAATTAATTATTGTCCGTATCCTTTTATATAAAAGGAAACTAACATAGAAAAGCATTAAAGGACTTACTCAAAATTATAATTCTGCTAACAACTGCCAGAATTATGACCACTGGAATCCTTATCCACTATTATGCTTAAACCACTTTTCCACTCATTTCTGCTAGAAAAGAATATATAAATGTATATTTCTTATCTATAGACTTACTTTTTTTCCCCACTCCACATATTCAATCTGGACAACAGAGATAATGAGCCTTTTGCAAGATAAAACAATTATACTAAAACTATTTACCTGCTTTTCTGATGAGATTCATTCACCCTATTCCTCGTCTTGAAAAAATCACATGGCTGATCATCATATAGGGTTTGACGGACTGTCTAAAAAACAGGGATGCAGTAATAAATACTGTGAACATGTACACAAGAAACCAGCAAGCAAACAAACAAAAATCTCAGAATAAATCTAAGTAAGATTTTTCTTCTAAATTTACATTACCTTTCCTGTAGTGCTCAAAATATTCTTGCTCAATCTGCTGGAAGATGATGACAGCTGCTGGGGAGGTGACTTCTTTATTCTTCTTATATTTGGAAAGGTCTCCTCACCACCGGAACTAGAAGCAAGAGAATATTGTCAGTACCTACTGATTGCAAATGGTCCTAACACCAGTATTGGTTGGTTTTTCACTTGTTTGTTTTTTAATACTTCTATAATATTGAAATATTAGGGCTGTGATCATACAGTGGTTGAGTTGTGAAATACTGGGGAAGGGAGACATTGTCTTATGCTTACAGCTTTGTCTTTTCTGTTTATTACAGTAGATATCAGAGACAGGATCACAGGATCACACTACTATAAATACTGTGAGTGGATTCCATTTCTCTCTCTCTCTCTCCCTATTCACACACAGGTATATTCTTTCCTGGAAATAACATGTTGAAGAAATTTGGAAGGCCAATAAGGTCAGGTCTTATTCCAGTGTTCAATCATTGTATTGCCCAATCATTCATTCATTCAACAAATAATTACAGGAGTACCCAGAAAAATGGCAGTGATTATGCATGTCCCTGTTCTGAAAGAGCTTAAACTCTAGGAGGAATGTTCCCATTCCATTTTTCGGCCTTCTCTATCACCTCAATCCATTATAAGATTTTTCATATATTCATACATATTACATATTATATATTATCTCTTTGTGACACATTGTTTACCCATACCACATACTGCTGTTATTCCCCTCTCATTTTGAGTGGCCTATTAAAAGTGCACTGAATGGAAACTGGATACTTCTCTTTCCCATGTCACCTGTCTCTGTAAGAGATGTGATTACAGAAGATTTTTATTTTCTTCCTGAAACTTTCCTCTGTTTTTTCCACAATAATCATGTAAGCCTTTTTAGTTAGCTTACATCCAATGATAAATAAAATCACTCTCTCACATTTAATGAATTATACCACAATCAACAGCCTTCACTCATTTTAGACGTAGAAAATGTTCTTGAATCAACCCCCTTTCATTAGTCTGGTTTTTTTCTGCTTTGTCCCTGTGGACAGTAAAAAGGAACCTTCTTAATGTAATGCCTTGCCCCAAACTGCTCTCTGGAAAGTGCACTTGCATTTTTTCCACTTCATTTCACCTGGTAAGCTTTACACCAAAGGCTGTGGGGTTTTGTGCTCAAAGCTACCGGGTGAGAAACACGAATGCTTGCAGGCTTCTAAAGAGGCAGAAAACAAGCTCCAGGCCTTGTTGGTGTTTCTGGCTTGCTTGGAAACAAAGCTAAAAGATTTATTTCGGAGATTCTGGCTACAAATATGCTTCCCAAGCGCAGAGGCTGATTAGGGGCAGCTGCAGAAGTCATCACCGGGTAATAACTCTTGTTCCCCTGTCTTCCTCTCTGGCGCTGAGTCCAGGAAGACAACAGCAGCACCTCCCCTCCCCACCCTCAAGGGAATCTGCTGGCCATTTGGTGCGGCAAAGCATTCTGGGTGATGTGGACATGACGCTGCTCCTCTACGCAGCGAGGCTCCCTCGGTTTGGCCAAGGGTCCAGGTTGCAGTGAACCTGTCCAAAGTGTAGGCTGGCCTCGATGTTTAAAATTAGCCTGCGACCATATCCTGGCAAGGCCGGTTTTTGCACCACCACTCCTCCCATCCACAACCCAGAAATCTAAGGACACGCAGCATGCATTTTCCTTGTCCTCCGTCTGTGCAGACAAAGTCTACAATCGATAGGCGCGCAGTCCAGGCAGACTAAACAGAAATTGATCAGACCTGTTTCGCTACTGCAGCGGACACGTGACGAGGCTGCCAGCCTTCCTTCCTCTCCGGCGCCCGCGCAGGGAGGCCCGGCTGCGGCGCGCTGCGGCAGGGGAGCTTGAGGCGGCGGCGCGCAGCTCAGCGGAGCTCCCGGGCTGAGCTGGGGCAGGCGGGGGCCCGCCTGCAGGCGGCGTCACGAGGGGCGGGGCGGAGGCTCGCTAGGAAGTTGCACCCGGTCAAGTTGCAGCCTTGTAAGTAACGCCGCGGACCGGGAAAGTGGGAGGGGCTGCTCCCGGAACGCAGCCTTCTTCTAAGAACCTCCAAGAAAGCAAGAAAAAAAAAACAGAGGCGCTACCCTGCGCTCCCGGGAGGCCTCTGAAAGCTTCAACTAAAGAAGCACGCCCCTCTCTTACAATTTCTTTAACTGCAAGAAGCGGAGGACCTGGACAAGGACTCGAGGGGCAAGGTGGCGAACCAAGGGTAGGGCGTACCGGGCCCGAGAGGTCTCCCGCAGGTTGCAGATACGGAGAACTCTCAGCGGCTTTTGAGCACGGAGGGAGCTGTCGCGGGGTCGGGAGGCCGTCCCTCATCCCTGTCTCCCCATCTTCCGACGGCCGGCGGGACCATGTCCAGAGGCCCGAGCTCCGCGGTCCTGCCCAGCGCCCTGGGATCCCGGAAGCTCACCCCCCGGAGCCTCAGCTGCTTGGCGGACCTGGACGGCGGCGTGGCCCTGGAGCCGCGGCCCTGTAGGCCCCCGGGGAGCCCGGGCCGCGCGCCGCCGCCAGCACCAGCGCCGTCCGGCTGCGACCCCCGCCTGCGGCCCATCATCCTGCGGCGGGCGCGCTCACTGCCCAGCTCCCCCGAACGCCGCCAGAAGGCCGCGGGCGCGCCGGGCGCTGCATGTCGGCCGGGCTGCAACCGGCAGCTCCGCGTGCGCTTCGCCGACGCCCTGGGCTTGGAGCTGGCGCAAGTCAAGGTGTTCAACGCGGGAGATGACCCGTCGGTGCCGCTGCACGTGCTGTCGCGGCTCGCCATCAACTCTGACCTGTGCTGCAGCAGCCAGGACCTAGAGTTCACCCTGCAGTGCCTGGTGCCCGATTTCCCGCCGCCCGTCGAGGCCGCCGACTTTGGTGAGCGCCTGCAGCGCCAGCTTGTGTGCCTGGAGCGTGTCACTTGCTCGGACCTTGGCATCAGCGGTACGGTGCGCGTGTGCAACGTGGCCTTCGAGAAGCAGGTGGCTGTGCGCTACACTTTCTCGGGCTGGCGCAGTACCCACGAGGCGGTGGCGCGGTGGCGCGGGCCCGCAGGCCCCGAGGGCAAGGAGGACGTCTTCACCTTCGGCTTCCCAGTGCCACCCTTCCTGCTGGAGCTCGGCTCCCGCGTGCACTTCGCGGTGCGCTACCGAGTGGCGGGTGCCGAGTACTGGGACAACAACGACCGCCGAGACTACAGCCTCACGTGTCGCAACCACGCGCTTCACATGCCTCGCGGGGAGTGCGAAGAGAGCTGGATCCACTTCATCTGAGTCACCCGGGGACCGGCCACGTGGAGCCTCCACACCTAAGCTGCGCCTCCTGTCATTTCCCTGCTGGGCTCTCACATCTATCCGGTTGTTCTTCACCACCCTGCAAGTCCTCTGACCTAATTTTCTGTGGCAAGGTCCCCTGGCAGCGGCCCATCCTGTCTTCTACTTGAAACGTCTGAGTCACTTGGTCTAAAAAGTAGCCTCAGGTGGCCAGAAGGCCGAGTTGTATAATGAGTTGGGGCAGGGTGGTGGGGTAGGTGCATGGGAGGGTGGGCCCTCTGGGGAGGCCCAAGCAGCTTGTTTTGCAAAGGCCCAAGGCCTCCTGCTAGGAAAAGCTTTTGCATATGCCCTGAATGTGTCTCTGTAAACATAGCTGTTATTTATTATTGTGATGTTGGGACCCTTAGCCCATAGTGGATGCCTCTTCAGGAATATTCTCGATTTAATAAGCTAAAAAAAAAAAAGTTCTGTTGTGTGTTTGTGCCCACAGTAAACAGAATGTACAGTGTGACCCACATCATGGTCCCTCCAGGCATTCCTGCCCCAGGACAAGGAAAACCTGAGACCACATCTGATTGCCAATGGCTGTCTTCTAGCCGTGGGAAACTATTAATAGGCAAGAAATTTCTGCTTTATCAGTCATCACACAACCATTCCTGGGCATTGAGACTGTCCTGGTTAGGCTGTGTGTCTCCTACTTTAACAGCTAGGGAGGAGGGAAAAGCTTCAAACTTTTAAACTAGCAAAACAGTTATTTCTCTGCATTCACAATTCTGATTTCATGTATTTCTCTGTACATGTTTGATCATTATCAGTCCATTCTGTTTAAGTTTTAACCTTCCTAAATATTTTAAGAAATCTTGCCTCAGTTGTTTCAGTTTTCAGGTGACTAGAGAATTTCAGGCAACAGTACCCTTTGCAATTACCTTTTTGATGATTAAGGTGACTTTATTTCTTGTTAAACATCAGAAGATGTCAGCATTCATCTTTTGGGAGTGCAGTTACAAGGTGGAACTAGAAGGTGTTTTCAGCAATAGCCAGAGCACTGGAGGAAAAATAATTGACAAATACTTACACTTTTAAATTGTTTTGAGCTGTATTTACATACATCATGTACCCACCAACTTTATACTTTGTGCCTTCAGATAGAGTTTCTAACATTTTCTAGTTTGTCAGTTTTAAAACATTAAATTCTTTTATGTTTTTAAACCATCAACCAATAAGTCAAGACCACTGTCCCCTGCTGAGTTAGGCAATCGCTTAAAACTCCAAAGAACTCCGGGCTGAGGAGTTCTTTTGGTGCTCAACAGTGGTCTGACAACAGGTGCTAGAATTAAGGTGTAGGGAGGGAAAAAAAAAAAAAGCCAAGAAGGACAAGATCTCCAATTTGTGAAGTTTGTTTATGATACACTTGAAACAAGTCTGATCCGTTTTATACCTGTCACCAGGAAATTAACTCTAAATTTTTGAATGCTTGTTGGCATCTGTCAAATCAATACTGAAGGATGCATTTCCGCTTTTAACCAGTTGGTTCTGATCATTGCAACCTCTGTGCTCTTACAATTCAAAGAACAGGGATGGCTTTCTTTTGGTATCTTTTGATCTAAGAGTACTGAATTTTGACTTAAAATATTGTGACTAAATTGCACAATCTCTGGCTATTAGCACTGTTCACTACATTGACATGCAAGAGAGAGAGAAGCCTGGTTACATTTCCTGCTATTTAACAAACGGTCCAATTAGGTCAGCAAGCCTGTTAGGGCCTTGGCTGCTATGCCCCTGGTCCCCCAACAGAGAGCAAGACAATTGTCCGGAGAATGTAGGTATGAGTTAAGAGCTGCCAGATTTATTTTATTTAAAGGCATGTAGAGAATCTCATAGTCTATGTGAAAGTCAGTTGCCAAAAAGGTTCTGGTCATGAAATATAAAGTAAATGTTACATATTTAATATTAAGTGAACCTCCTTGTGCCTTTTAAAAACTATCAACATTATGAAATTTAAAAGCTTAAATGTATTTGCCTAGTTGATAAAGAAGTTGTGGAATAGCTGAAGGAGAACTTCCAGACCCTAAAACAGTTATACTGCTTAGATGGTAAAATTTTCTAGTGGACTGTGCAATTGCTGGGTTGTCTCCCCAAACATATTTTAATATGTTATTTAAAATGATTTTACCCAAGCCTAAATATTAAAGTAATATATGCAAAAGTAGCTGTGAGCCATTCTATTATGCTGGAGTACGTTTTTCTTGTGGCCTAATTACAGAACACCAAGCTTTAGAAACTTCTTGTTTAAATCATTTCACATGCAAGTCTTATCCTTTCTATAACACTGATAAATGTAGAGCCTTGGCAAAAATTAAATAAATTTTGTCATTGTGCCTCAGCTTCAGTAGCAGAGTTGTTGCGTATGTCTTTGAGAAAAGGAAATACAATTTTATATGCCAGGTCAGCATGAGACATGAAGAAAGCTCTAGAGGAATACAGGGAATGTGATCATTAATGTACTTCTATTGCAACAGTGAATGACACTGTAGGCAGTAATGAGTGTGTGTCTGCCTTCCTTCCGGATCATGACCCTCACCTAAGTACAAAGTCTTGCACATGGAGGAAGAAAACTTACTTTTATTTTGTCTTGCCTTATTTGCTTGGCCACAATGCTAAGTGCTTTAAATCTGTGATTTCATTTAATTCTGAATGTTATGCTACCTGGGAGACAATGTCCCCTTTTTCTTAGCTGAAAAGAATAAGGCTCAGAGGTTTAAGTACAGCCATAGGCCACATAACATTTCACTCATCAGGGGACTGTATATATGACAGTGGGTCCATGGAATTATACCAGTGTTTTACTGTATCTTTTCTGTGTTTACATACACAAATACCCTTGTGTTACAGTTTTCTACAGTATTCATTACAGTAACATACTGTACAAGTTTGCAGCCTTGAAGCAATAGACTGTACTATATATATATATACCTGAGGTGTGTAGTACACTATACCACGTAGGTTTTTGTACGTAAACGCTAAGATACTCACACAATAACAAAATTGCTTGAGGAGGACACCTTTCCCAGAACTTACCCCTATCATTAAGCAATGCATAACTAATTCACCTAAAGTCCCATAGCTGGTAAGTAACAAATTGAGCATTCAAATCTATTTCAAAGTCAGTGCTCTCTCTACCTGTTATATGACACATAGAATATTCCAAATAAATGCTTGTTGATTCAGAAAGCTGAATTAATTGAAAGCCAAATTTTGATATTTCTCTTGAGACAAGGTCTTGTCCCGTCACCAACGTTGGAGTGCAATGGTGCAATCATAGCTCACTGCAGCCTCCAGCTCCTGGGCTCAAGCAAAATTCTCCCACCTCAGCCTCCGGCGTAGAGTAGCTAGGTGCACAGGCGCATGCCACTACGCCTGGCTAATTTTGTTTTTTGTAGAGATAGGCCCTAGGTATGTTGCCTAGGCTAGTCTCAAATTCTGGCCTCAAGCAATCCCATCAACTCAGCCTCCCAAAGTGAAGGGATTATAGGTGTGAACCACTGCACATAGTTTCCAAATTTTGATTGTAATTGATAAGGTTTTTCATGAAACGCCAGTCTAAAACCTAAAAAAAAAAAAAAATTAACAGTAAAATTAGTGATATCCTTCTTTTCTTCCATGTTGTGGTTTACTGATGTTTACTAAATCCGCAGGTTTCCTGAACACATGAAGCAATAAAAAAGGCTCTAACACTTTTCTTCAACTAAAAAGCGGCAAGGTAAAAAATCATCACTATTAATTTTTGAAGTGTACTGGGAAAATTCCTGTATGCAACTCCATCATGAAGGAACTTAAATCTATTGGCGGAAAACTAGGTGTGAAAATAATTATGCAAAATTGTCGGGTCACAATTTTGAAACACTCTACAATCTTCTTACATTTTGTGTTATACATTATTAATACTTAAACGTATGAAGAATTCAAAAGCATTGAAAGCTTTGAACATATAAAATTCCCTCAAATCCCTGCGTACACCTGTGTACCTTAGAGTGCATATGTAATCTATCAGCTCTGAATTAAAAAACTAAGATATCAAAATTAAGTTCAACAGGGGTAGTTACAAAGTTGTCAAGAAGTTGGTAATTCTAACTAAGCAGAATATTTAAAACACCTCTGAGAGCTTATTTAATGTGATTTGATCTGCTCTGGTCCACAACTGGGTTTTGATTCTATTGCCTTGTTTATTTTTTTCAGGTGCTTTCCACCTCACATTTAAATCCTAATCCCATATTTTCAAACAATTAGTGCTTTTTAGATAGGGAATTAAAATGTTATTAAAATATAATTTTAAATTTTTGAGGATACCTATAAAAAGTTTAACTACACATACAATTCAACTTTTAAAAATTTATCCGATACAAATGTTGATTAATCCAAAGGTGGTTTGCTGCCGTATTATTTGTAATAGAAGTGTAGGCTCATCAGTGGAAGCTTGAATTCCTCAGATGAAGTTAATCCACATGATTAAATAATTACGAACCTGTTAAAAAGACCGAGCTGCATCGCAGTGCACGTGGAACAGTTCCCATCTCAGAACCGGAGCACGGGGAAAACACCCAGAAGACTGAGCGCCGAACACGGACGCCCTCTGCGAGCCAAGGGGCAAGGGGACCCTTTCCCGGCTGTGCCTGTCTCCAAACGGCTTGCGTTTTTTCACAGAAGCACCCGCTGGCTGCGTAAGTTAAACGGGTATCTTAAATGGAAACGTCTGAAAGAGCCTAGGAATACGCAGTTGGGTACCCAGCTCAGCACCCCGTCCCGGGACCTGCGGTCCCTACCGCCCTCCGGCACGGGCGCCCAGGCGACCCTGCGTCCCCTGCCGACAGGAGCCAGGCCTCACCCAGGAGTCGTCTTCCCGGCGCCCTGGTCCCCGGTCTGGCTCGCCTCCGCAGGGCTGGCTGGAGCCCCGGGTCCCAGTGGCTCTAGGGACGCATAGCTCGGGGATGGGCTCCTCCTAGTCCTGCCCGCGCTTCCGTCCCTTCTATCCCTTCCTGCTCGCCTGTCCCGGGGCCAGGGCCCCAGTCAAGGCGGCGCGTCTCCTCGCTGGCGGTGGTGACTCCGCTCGCGGGGCGTTCATCAGGAGAGGGCAGCCAGGGAGGATGAGGCCGAAGCGCGGGAACAGCCCGGACCCACTAACCTGAGGGCCCTGCCTGAGCCGCGCCCGCCGCGTCCCCCTTGGCTCAGGCCTCGGGCGATTCCGGCGTGCGTTGGAGGGGCGGGGCCTGGCTGGCGGCGACGCCGATTGGACGCACTAACGACCGCACCTGGCGGCGATTGGACGGGCGCTTCCCGCCTTCCGCCGGCCGCCTGAGGCGCTGCGGCGGTCCCTGAGGGGCAGAGTTGCGAAGCTGGGCGGCATCGCGGGCGACTCCACCGACACTACGCGGAGGCCTCCTTCTGCCGGCAGGTTGAGCAGAGTGTCCGGGTGGGCTTCCCCGACGGCGGGGCGCGGAGGGAGGGTGCGGCTTCGACTTGGTCTTCCAAGCCGGCAGGCGAGAAGCTTCGGACGGTTGAGGTGGAGCCGTTGTGGAAGCTGCCTAGGGGGAGGGGGCGCGGTTCTGCGGCCACTGGGCGGAGGGCAGGCGCCGGGGCGTGGGCCGTGCAGAGTTCGCCGCGAGGGTGGCTCGCGTGGGCGCCGGCCCTGGGCGGGGGTCCCTTTGGTGCAGGATCCTGTTGGTGCAGGCGCGAGGCTCCCCATCAGCACCTGCCTCGCCAGCCTCGGCCTCGGGGGTGGGACATGGGCGCTGGGAGCCGCCCCGCGCGTTGGCGACTCTGTCACGGTGGCTGAGGCGCGGGGCGGGGCGGTTGGCGAGCGGGGAGCGGGCCTGGGGCTGCGCGTGTCGCCGGCCGAGGCGGCTGAGGGAGAAGCGGTGGCGCCGGGAGCCCCCTGGGGGCCGCTGCTCGCCTGCCTCCGGGGCACCAGAGTGGGGGGGGGTTAGCGCTGCGGCCTGGGGCGCGTCTCGGGTGTGTGTGTGCTGTGTTGGTTCGGGGGTGACCCATCGAAAAGGGGTCACCGGGCGGGCGATGGGGGCAGGGACTTAGCCTTCGGCCTCCGTGTTGCCATTGCCGGTCCCACTTGGGGAAAAGGGAGTGCGCGCACAGCGTCCCTCCCGCCCCGCGCCGCCAGTCCCTTCTCCTCTCCCCCTCCCTCGCGCGGTCAGTCCCTTCTCTCTCTCTCCCTCCCGCCGCCTCCGCCTGCGGCCTCTCCTCGCGGCTGTGAGGCCGCCGGCCCCTCCGCGCAGCTGGGCCTGGGGCGCCCGGAGCGGCTCAGTGCGTGACACGTGGCTCCACGTGCGGCCTCTCCTGGACTAGGCCCCAGGCTGGCCCAGCATCTGCCAACGCGGTGACGTCTCCTTTTTTCTTGTTTTTGTTTGTTTGAGACGGAGTCTCGCTCTGTCACCCAGGCTGGAGTGCAGTGGCGCGATCTCGGGTCAGTGCAACCTCCGCCTCCCAGGTTCAAGCCATTCTCCTGCTTCAGCCTCCGGAGTAACTGGGATTACTGGGCGCGCCACCACGCCCGGCTGATTTTGTGTGTTTGGTAGAGACGGGGTTTCTCCATGTTGGCCCAGCTGGTCTCGAACTCCTGACCTCAGGTCATCCACTTGCCTCGGCCTCACAAAGTGCTGGGATTACAGCTGTGAGCCACCTCGCCCGGCCTACATTTTTAGTCATGATGGGAGGAGGAGGACGCGTTCCCTCCCCTTCATTCGCCTTTTAATGTCTTTTTGGACACCTTAGCTGTGTTGGTTACCATGGCAGAGGGGACTTTGAATAATCCACTCCTGCTTGCGTTCATTAAGCAATTTTTCCTTTGGGCGAAAATCTTTACCTCCCCCATCTGCCAAATTGTTTTGTTTGTTACTGTTTTTAACCGTAACCACTTTATCTGCCTGCAGATACACAGTTACATCCTCTTACTAGTTTTCTGTGTTGCTCGCTAACCAATCCCCCAGTTCGGTAAACGGGGGCTCAAAACCTGCTTACTTGACACTAAGTCCTCGCTTCTCTTGAAACATTATTATTCTGTTCTCGGTTTCCGAAGTCGTTCTGTTACATAGTAGTAGTTCGTGAAGATCTTTTAGATTGTTTCCTCATGAGGCTGGAAAAATAAGTGTATAACTTTTGTTTCTTTTTAGAGTTAGCTTTCTCTTTCATTTGCAAATGTTAACTTGTTTCATATCGTGGATAGTGCTGTGCTTTTGACACTATTGTGGCCTGTATACCTTCAACTTTGAGGCGTGTGTGTGTGTGTGTAACTGAATTATTCAGTTTGCTTTCCTTGGTTTGTTTTTCCCCGACTGACTTCATGAAAAAGTAGATTAGAAACTAAAACCATCTTGTTAGCTTTATGTGCCTCTTTGTACTTTTTTCTGTGCTGTAATTAATGTCTCAGGGCACTTTGTAAAATACACTGCTTCAAATTGCTTTAGTTGTGAAAACAGATAAAGCATAAGCTAATGGGGAAGCCTGCCTCAACAGTTGCTGGCCCTAGGGAAAGAGTATAAATGGAGACACCACATTTTAAGTATTTAAAGTTTTAAATCAAGTTTTCAAATTGCAAAATAAAATAGTCTCAAATTTCACAAACACACTTTCACTGCATCAAAATAGAAAAATAGATGTATGGCTATTATTATTAATGAGACAGGGTCTTGCTCTGTCGCCGAGGTGGGAATGCAGTAGCGTGAACATGGCTCACTGAAACCTGGACCTCCCACTTCAGCCTCCTATTAGCTAGACCACAGCTGTGAGCCACCAGGCCAGGCTTTTATTTTTGTAGAAATAGGATCTCACCATGTTGCCCATGCTGGTTTGGAGCTCCTGGACTCAAGCAATCCTCTTGCCTGGGCCTCCCACAGTGCTAGCCACCAACATTACAGTCATAAGCCACCAGCCAAGGCTATTATTTTTATGACTGAATCCTGAAAAGTATCAAAGATAACTGAATGCATTTATTACGGATATCTGATGATGGACTGGTAATCTCTGAATAAGTGATAAAATACTTATATAATTCATAAGTTGCTATATATAGTTCATTTTTATTTTAAAAATCATAATGAAGATTTTTACTTATTTGCTGTTGACAGCCATGATCTAAGGGTTAAAACTGTAATTACTCAAAATGTGTTATACTCAAAATGTATCAAATTTGGGTTTATATCACAAAATAGGTATAAAAAGTATTTTTCTTTAAAAAAAATTCTTAAATATTAAAATTCTCATAGAATTGTAATTAATGAATAGTTTCCTTAAAATTTTAACGCTGGAATTGCTTATTTTTGAATAATTATGATATTAAATATTTTATAACAGTACATTTATTCACTATTTTAGTGTTTGCTTACTGTCTACTGTAAAGAATCCATATCATGTTCACATAGTTTATGTCTAGATCTACATATATGTTAATATGGATTGCTTGCTACTACAAAATGTTCCTCAGCCACCGTGTGCTACTGTTGCAAATACTGTGCACTAATTTGCTAGTATTTCTAGAGTCACAAATTGGAATAAAAAGAGAAGGAAGAAGATGGGCATTTGACACTGTTAAGAAGTATCTTATGCAAGAATCAGCTGTATTCTTGCTTTGCAGGGGAAAGATTTGACAATATCTCTTCTACCTAAGCACTTGCTCACATGCTATCTTTGTTCTGAAGCTGAGACTAAAATATTAGCATTAGCATAATCTGAAACCTTCTTTATATTCAATTGTGGCTTCACACTGTCCGACTTCTTTAAGTATTGTTTTTTTATTATGGAAAATTCGGACGCATAAAGTAAGCAGAATAGTGTAATTAATTGCAGTCCCCTTCTTTCATAGGCATAAGCAAAGGAAGTGTTTCTCAGGGGCCTGAAGGATAGAGTTATGAGAATGAATAATGTGTTCATGGTTATAGACTTTCTGGGGGTAGGGCTGAGTCCTGGATTTTGAGCTCATAGAGATGCCTGTGTGCTCCATAATAAGAGAGAGAGTGAGAAAGAGATCGCACTATGTAGAGCGCATAGCAAGGGCCCCTTTTGCTTTGTCCTAATGGTAGTGGTGATTGAAAGGGTATATATGATTGTATGTTGAACCTTAGGAAACAATTAAGTTAATTTAATCCATTGTGTTCTCAGTCCAGACACCATGCTTTACTACACTCCTCTAAATAAAAAATTAAACAATTAAAAAAAATTTTTTTTTTTTTTTGTCTTTTGGTCCACTTTATTCCCTATCCCTAGGGTTGTTTTCTTTACTTGTGCAAATCATCCAATGTTCATATGCCCAGTATTTGTATCCTTCTTTAATAAAGTACCCTCCGGTCTTACACAGACACACACATATCAATAACAGTCGTATAAGCCTTTATTAAGTATATTTTAGGTTTTACATAAATAATTTCTATTATCTCATTCTGCATTTTTTTTGTATGTGTTATATTGTGTTTGAGATGCACCATATTCTGAGATACAGATCTTCATTATATTCAGCTACTGAATTCAGTTGCATCACTCACCACATTTCATGTTTATTTACCTCCTCTCCCATGACGCTGACACAGGCAGTTTCAGTTTCTTGATATTGGAAGAAATGCTTCAGTAAATATTTTTATATTCCCTTTGTACTTTTGAGTTTCTCTAAAGTGTAAAATTGAAGTGGAACTACTGTGTCATATGGTATTCCAGTTTACATTTTTACCCAATGCTATCAAACTCTTTTTCAAAGTGCAGTTATTTACTTCCCACCAGGAGTATATACATGATTTCCAATTTCCTTTATTCCCACTGTGACTTGGTAGTATCAGTCTCTTTAGTTTTTGCCAATCTGGTGGATGGTGGAGAGGGGACTGGTTGTTTTACTTAGCATTGGAGGTAGCATTTTCATTTCTTTATTAGCCAGTTGAGTTTTATTTTCTGAATGACCTCTTCTTATTTTCCATTTTTTGCTGTTGGGTTATTGCTTTTTTTCTCCTTGATTTGGTAAGTTCTTCATAATAATTCTTTTTATATTAATCCTTAGTCTCTTATTCCATTGCAAATGTCTTCCTAGTATGCTGCCTTTCTTTTACAGTGATGCACAAAAAGTTAAAATCTATTACTTTTTATGTTTTGTGCATTTTGTTTTAAATTCTTTCGTGTTGGAACATCTTAGTGATAGCCTCATGTATTTTCTGCTAATAGTTTTTAAACATTTACTTTTTTACATTTAGGTAGTTTATCTAGACCTTATTATTTTATGGCAAAGTAGATTTCTAATGTTATTTTTTCCACATGCCAATTCACTTTTTCCAGACCATTTATTGACCAGTTTACCTTTCTCTGATTTGCAAAACCATCTGACTCAAATATGAACTTCCAACATATGCTTGACTATGCATTTGAATTCTGTTTTGTTTTATTGATCATTTGTTTTCCATTATTAATACTTCACTGTTTATAGTTATTTCTTGTGATTTTGTAATATGTTTTAATATCAAATACGGTGATCTTTCTTTGCTATTTTAAAAGTTATTTTAGTATTAGAGCAGCGTTATTCCTCCATACACATTTTAAAAGAATTGGCCAAATCTGTCAAATTATTATTTTGTGTTTTTTACTGGAATTGCTTTGAAGTTTAAAAATTCAGATATTTATTTTAGTGAAGCATTGATGGTTTTATAATGTTAAGTCCTTCCATTAATGAATAGGAACAACTCCATGTATTCGTATCTCTTGTTAAGGTCTTTGGTATATTATCTTCATAAAGATCATGTTTCCTTTTTTGTTAGATTTATTCATTTTAGTTTTCTATATTAAAAATTCAATTGTCTGATTATTGCTTATATAAAAAGGAATACTATAGATATTTATGCTGAGCCTTGCTGGAATCTCTCAAAGGTCCTCTGACAAATAGCATTCCTCTTTCTTCCTGGGTTCTGACCAAGTAGGAAAAAAAAGTAACCTTCATTAGTCCTGTATTGGCTAGGTTCATGGGTGTGAGTTTAGGTTGTTGGTCTAGTGAATTTGCTAATACTGAGCTCCAGAATTAAGCAAACTTATTGCCCGAGCCACTGCAAGGTGATCGAGTTAGACCTTTCCAGCCCTGCATTTTTTACCTTCCACCCTGGAAGAGAAAGCTTACTGTATTGACTCCATAGAAAAAGGATGGAGCAAAATGTTGACTTTCTCACAGGGGCAGAGCTTCCAGAAGGAACAAAACTGAAAACAACATGAAATTCCTCTTTCAGTTTTCATGTGAAAAAAAGGGTGGAGTTGAGCTGAACCTGGCTCATTTTCTTTCCCAAAGTTACCAAATACTTCCAGCTCCTCTGTGGTGATGTAAGTTAAAGGAATAGAGAGAGGCCAATAGTATACTCAGCCTTTCTTACAGAAGCTGGGAGTAGGGAAAAGGTATTCTTCCTCTCTAACATTTCCTAGCTTTTTGTTCACTTAATTATTAACCTGTTTTTTGGAGGAGATTTATCTGGATGGTTCTTTTCTTCACAAGGCCATTACCTTCTTTTGGGTATTCTCTTTGGATTGTGGAAGAACTTTAGATGTTGACCGTGGAAGATTCTACTTTGGGGTTAGAACAGAAGATTAAAATTAAATTTTAATTTTAATTAATCATAAATGAAAGGCAGAAATGTCATTGTTTATTATACTTCCCATTCCAAATTATCTCTAGATATATGGTAGAGCCTTTGATGTACTGTACTGAATAAAGGTATTTGGCAATACATAAAATGCCAACAAATTTGAATATAAAGATCTTCTGTTTTGAACATCTCAGGGAACATTAAGGTTGAAAGATTAAAACCCTTTACAAGTTCAAGACCAAGGACTGAAAGATTTAAATGTCCAGAATCATTTTTTTTGTGTGTGTGCTTCTGAATTTAAAAGTCTAAAGGCCAAAATTTTTAAGTTAAAGTCCCAAATACGCATTCTCAACAAATCTTATTGTGTTCAGATGCAGTCAGATTCTTTGGTGGAGTTGGAGTTCTTTCATCAGCTATAGCTTGAGCTGTCTTCCATGGAAAGGAAGTACCAGTTATATGTTCTCAGAAACTATATTAGTTCAATGCTAAAGTTCTGGTATACATTATATTTTAAAGCATTCAAAAATTAGTAGTACATTATGCTTAGCACATTACTGGACCTGTTTCAACACAGAAAAATTGCCAATGCTTGGTCCCTGTTGCAGTAATTTCAGAAAATAAAAAATTTCTATTACCTAGTACTTAGCACTGCCAAAGATTTATTGAGCAGTCTCAGTGGTATGGGGGCAGGGGAAGAGAGTAGCCTGAGATGATGGTCTTTTCTTAAAACTTTCCAGTAGACCAATCTCTGTTGGTTATCCAGAATCTGACTTGCTTCACTTTAATTGAAATGGAGAAAATATTTCAGCAAGAGGCTAATTTTGGCACTACATTTGAGGAATGTTTCTATGATTATGTCACCCTGTGATGGCATTTGCTGCCTTATGTGCAGAGGTAACCCGGTCTGCCCTGGTTACTAGCTCGTATTTGACATGTTTTCCTTCCCCACCCAGTACATTCAAAACCTCAACTTTTATTTTTCCTTTGAATCCCATGTTTTCGGCATTCCAGTACTGAATTAAGTTTGGGCTTTATGTAGTGACTGTTATGGGTTGAATTGTGTTCCCCTAAAAAGATACGTGAGATTCTAATTCCCAGTATCTCAGAATGGAACCTTTTCTGGAAATAGGGTCTTTTGCATTTAACAGAGTTAAGTTATCAACTTGTTAAGTTATTTAAGTTACTAGGGTGGGCCCTAATCCGATATATATTTATAAAAAAGGGAAATTTGGATGCCACTATGCATAGAAGACAAGGTGAAAATTAAAAGGAAGAATACCATGTGATAAAGGAGGCAGAGACTGGATTTATGCTGCCATAAGTCAAGGAATGTCGGCAGCCACCAGAAGCTTAAGGAGACAGGAAAGATCCTTCCTCTAGCACTTTCAGAGGCAGTATGATGCAACTGACCCCTTTATTTCATACATCTTGTCTCCACACTGAGATAATTTCTGCTGTTCTAAGCCATCCAGTTTGTGGCACTTCGTTAAGGCAACCCTGGAAATTAATACAGTGACATGGAGTCCACACATAGCTGTGAGCAAACCTTTTTCTTGTTGTTACAGAAGCAGGTGGCAAAATTCCATCCCTTTTGGAATTTCTCAGATTTATGAAACCTGTCTTACAGGAGAAGGTTCCTCTTCAATCCATATTTGTTTTGGCTGCAGACTCTATCCCAACAGATTCCTAAATGGAAGCTGCTTTTGTTGCTTCTGAAGTTTGTTTCCTTAATACTAGGACGTGGGATTAGGAAGAATTCTGAGCCTATAGACAAACATAAATTCAGAGCTATTATTTCCACAGTTCTTTGTGAGGTTTTGACAAACTAGTGAAGTTTTAAAGCAGGCATATTGTGTGCTTCACATAATCTAAATGAACACTCATGAACTTCTGGTTTTCCTAAAAAATGAACTCTAACAGACTGATAATCAATTATAGTACCTACATGCATTTGGGAGAAGTAGTAGTCCCAGTAATCCTCTGTTTGATGGAGAAATCTTACCTGTATTTAAAACATTTAGGAATCAAAGATGGTAATTATAACCTTGTTACCAGGGCAATACATTAACAAGTGAGGCAACTAGTCAGAGTTATAGACTCTTTTGAAGGTGGAAGGTCAGAGGCTATGACATTAAATAGGCTGTGGTGCCAAAATAGGATCCTTTTGTTCAGTTCATATTTCCAAGAGTATGTTTACATTAACTGATAACCAAATAACTTAGTAACTGTTGTGAATATTCACACAAGTGAATAATGTATGAGAGATAAATATTTTCATCTCTGTGGCCTTGTTCTCTAAATGATGTTTTCCAACAGAGTTCTTTCTTTTGTTAAATCCCATGCTCATGGATTGAGAAAATCAATAGGTTATTTTATTTTAAGTTCTGGGCTACATGTGCAAGATGTGCAGGTGTGTTACACAGGAAAATGTTTGTCATGGTGGTTTGCTGCACCTATCAACCTGTAAATGTTGATGCATGCCTTAACTGTTTTTCCTGATGCTGTCCCTCCTGCCGCCCCACCAGGCCCCAATACGTGTTGTTCCCCTCCCTGTATCCATGTGTTCTCATTAAACAATAGTTTCTAATTTTAAGGTTGTCCAACTTAGCAGTTGTCTTTTATGGTTAGAGTTTTTTTATAATCTTGCTTATTGCTTATTTCTTATTACATGGTCATGAAGATGTTCTAATATATTATGTTCTAGAAACTTAATTGTTTTCAATTTTCGTTCCACCTGGAAATGGTGTTTGCGTACAGTATGAGATGGTTGGTATGAAGTAGTGAGGTTTTGTTGTATTTCTTATGAACATCCGGTTGAACAGTATAGATTAATTGTAAAGATTATCTTACCCTTTCCTTACTGCTTTGTGTTCTACCTTTATTGTAAATCAGGTCATGTCTATAGGTCTGTTTCTGGATTCTCTTTTCAGTTCCATCTGTGTTGGACTTTTATGTTAAATCCAACGGTAAGAGTTTTATTAGCTTTCTTTTGGTTAATGTTTGTGTGGTAGATATCTTTTCTTTTTATTTACAACTTTTTTATAGCCCTTTATTTAAGGTATATCTCTTAAAAGTATAATTTTGGGTAGCATATAGTTTTAAAAATGATTAACCTACCCGACAGTTCAACTTTTTTCTTTTTAATTTTTGTGGGTACGTAGTAGGTGTCAATACAGTATGTGAGATGTTTCGATACAGGCATGCAATGTTAAATGAGCACATTATGGAGAATGGGGTATCCATCCCTCAAGCATTGATCCTTTGAGGACAATCTGACTTTTAATTGGAGTTGTAGGGGAGGCAAAACTTTACCTCTTCCCTTTTAGAGTTAAATTGACAGATCAACTGGAGAAAGGCACACAAATTTCTTTAATACAAGTTTTACATGACACAGGATCCCTCATAAGAAAATGAAGACCCAAAGAAGTAGTTAGGGTCAGTCAGTTATATACTGAATTGGATAAAGAATAGTTAAGTTGTGAAATAAGATAAGGCAAAGAAGCTTTAGGCTAGGGTAGTTAATTGGGTGGAGAAATGACTAGGAAGATAAGGGTTGGTTTAACAAAGTTTGGTTGTACAGATTTTCTTGATTTTTAACTTTCCCCCCTTGATTATAAGATTACTTCCCTTTTGGTATAGGGAGGACATCTTTCACATGGGAATTTCATATCCTGCTTTTAGGAAACAGAATTAAGGTCAGAATGATCTTGTACCTGCTGTTTTTTGTTAAGTGCCCTTGATTTAAAATAGTCAATATGTCAGATCAGCATATTGGGAGGGTGACATATTCTTACCTCTTTAGAGTATTTAATATATTTACTTTCAATGTAATTATTGATATGTAACTTTTAATCTATCACCTTACTTTGTGTTTTCTGTTTTTCCTTCTTGTTCTGCGTCTCTTTCTGTCTGTCTCTATGGATTAAAATGAAAACATTACAGCCTCCCTCCCCCACTTAGCTTAGTAGTTATGTATTCTTTCACTGCTTATGTAGTGGTTACATTGGAAATGATGACGTACATTCTTTTTGTTTATTTTAGAGACAGAGTCTCCCTCTCTTGCCCAGGCTAGAGTACAGTGTTGTGGCCATAGCTCACTGTAACCTCCAACTTCTAGGCTCAAGCAATTTCTCACCCCAGCCTCCAGAGTAGCTGGGATTACAGGTGCACACCACCATACCCAGCTAATTAAAAAAAAATTATTTTTGTAGACATGGAGTCTTGTAACATACAATATTTTTAAAAAACATTTCCTAATTATTAAAATGAGATGGTAAAAACATCATCGGACTTTATTATTTATAAATGAATAATACTATCAGGCACATGGTTCCTCTCAGAATGACCTTTAGTACTTTGCTCCAAAAAAGGCAGGCAAATAATTATGCATATTCTACAAAACAGGGATACAGAGCTTTGAGGATGACTACAGCAATGATTTGCATTTTCTTGACCAAAATAATGTTAATTCCTTAGGTGTTCATGGCAGGGAGAATAAATGACCTCTATCTTCGATCCTTGTCAGAAACACACCAGATAGGATTGTTTGAAGTGATTTAATCTATTTTTGGTCCTGTTTTCATAAGCATGGAATCTCTCTTTAGAACCTGGTAGATACTTTCTGTTAGCCATATTGCAATATATTAATTTGTGGCAGTTATTTATATTTGCACCCCATGGTCTTTAAGGATCCAGGTAACTTTGGGAAAGTGAGGTCCTCACCTTAATTTCAGCATTCAACCAGAAATTGGGGGTTCTTTCTTTCCTGAACACTCTCGTGGATATATGAAATGCGTTTGGGTTATCTTTTCCTCACTCTTTTCCTTCATATTTTGATCCTGTTCATTGTTAGCATATCTGTATATCCCTTCTTGAATATTAATAGTCCAAATTTCATGTACACATTAATTCAAGAGTTTTTTTTTTTTTTCCTTGTTCTCAAAGGTGGAACAAGTATAGCAGGGAATCACTGGAATGGGAGATCCAGGTTATTCTTTTACTAGCTTTCTGACCTTTTGGCAAGATATTTGACATTAATTTAAGTAATCTATAAAAAGGAAGAGCTTGAGTAAATGATCTTCAGGCTTTTTCTCTGGAAAATTCTTTGATCATATTCAAATATGTAATTTTATAAACAGGTAAATGTTTAGTGAGGAAGTTAAACAATATTGCCTTTGGTATAAATAACATGCTTATTTATGTGTGTAAGATATTTAAACTGTTAAACACATGAAACAGATTGTGAGATACAGAAAATATATATTTTCTTTTATAGGTGTTTATTTTGTCTTGCTTTTTTTTAATGAAGTCAAAATGCCAATAAGACCAGATCTCCAGGTATGTAGTCCTAGACCAAAAGTATTTGAATTCTGAAAATCACTTTTTGTTTACTTATAGGTATTCAGTGCTATGTTTTTAGCAATGACAAAGCTTACATGTTTTTATGAAATGGTCAAGAATAGTTTAAAGTGTCCTTTCATGTATTCAATAGATGTTTGCAAAAGCTATATTAAGAATATTTATAAAGTATTAAAGATGCTGATTCTTTATACCTAACTTTTACATTGAAAAGAATTATGCATTGATTCATGCATAATTTATGCTTGGATATTTTTGTATTAAGTTTTAGAGATTAAGATACTGTATATTTAGGTAAAGTGTAAGTGTTAATAATCTATTCAACATGTATGTAGTTCACAGCCAAACCTGTTTAGTGATCAGGTTGTAGTGTGAACATTTGTTATTAATGAAGTTGTACTTTAATAGCAAGGATGGCAGATTTTATTAAGGTTATAAATATTATATAATGGTAATGCTTATGTTATGTTAGTTGGCATAATTTCTAAAAGGTGCTTTTGCCTGTCTTGATGCATTTTTTTCTTTACTGTTTAAACCCTGTTAAGAGATTCATAGTCAGGTATACTAGGCTTTTATTCATTGTATTAAGTATTAGTTACTTTAAAGTTTTTTTGATTTTTTTCATCAGGTTTCTGTTGAGTTTGACATAAAGATGACTTTGGTAATAAAAGATATGAATTGGAAATATTAGTAAAATATTTTTTAATCAGTCTTATTATCAAAGAAATGTAATTTCTAATTCAGTTTTTCCAAATTTAATAGTGGCCATATTTTTAAAAAATAAGTGAATTAATAATTTGAGTTCATTTGAGAGTTTTCATGTGGAAACAGTTCTCAAATTACTAGATTGCATAGGTAATTAATTTTGGTTTTGATACAATATGTGCCATTAAATATATTTCTCTAGCAGTTGGAAAAATGCATTGATGATGCTTTAAGAAAAAATGATTTCAAACCTTTGAAAACACTTTTGCAAATTGATATTTGTGAAGATGTGAAGATTAAATGCAGCAAACAGTTTTTCCACAAGGTGGACAACCTTATATGCAGGGTAAATATTCATTTTTGCTCAATGGTTGTTACAATTATTAGATAGAACTCTAGTTTTAGAAGGAAGTACTCCATTAGAAAAAAACGAATAGAAAGGCTTGGGCAAGCTCAGTTATGATTATATAAATAAATGCTTATTTCACCATTTGCTTATTTTTGTTTGTTTGTTTGAGGAATTTCAACACATTGGAATGTCATTTCCCAAATAAAAAATACAAAAATATGTGTTCACATGTGCTTTACTATCAACTGTGGCTGAAATTGGGGAAAAAATACTTCAGCTCTTTGAAGTTTAAACAAGTTGATAGATTTTTTTAAAAACCTATCAGTGTATACTTGATGTTACATAGACAATGCCTACTTCTGTCAAAACTAAAACATAAAAAAAACACCCCAAACTTTAAATTTAATTGATCATATTTAAGGCATTTTCTTACATGATAAAAGGTGATTATTGATAATCCCCCCAGTATCTGAGATTCCTTATGAATCCAAGAAATTGAATAAAAGTTTCTTGTTTCTGTTAAATACATGGAGCTTTTTAGAATGGAAAGTAGCTAATTCATTGTATCATAGTATAAAGTTTCTTGGATTTATACAGATTTCCATTTTTGTCCTGAGTTTGTCATTCCCTGACTGTATGACTTTGGGCAGGACACATTCTTAAACCACATTTTCATCTGTTGCAATATAGAGATGATTAAAATGACCATCTTTCAGGATTTGTGAAGATTAAAATATGTGTGCAATGCTCCTTGTACAATGTCTGTTTCATACTGTTTTGTGTTTACAGAAATTTTAATGTATAGCTTTTATTTCAGGAACTTAATAAAGAGGATATCCACAATGTTTCAGCCATTTTGGTTTCTGTTGGAAGATGTGGCAAAAATATCAGTGTATTGGGGCAAGCTGGCCTTCTAACAATGATAAAACAAGGACTAATACAAAAGATAAGTATAGAATATGTAACATATTTATGTGAATGAAATATTATAAAAGATACGCTTTCTAATAAATTATCCAAATTGTTGAAAATAAATTTAGGAACTTTATGTACAATTTTGGGAATAAAATATTTCTATAACTTGTCATATATGTTACAAATATAAAGATCACAAGGAAACTGTACAAAGACAGACTCCTTGATAATCATGTGAGTTTAAGCTCAAGGCCTTTACTTGCTTTATTAACTCTTTAACTCTTCTTATTCTCTAACTTCCTTTTTTTGTTTTTATATTTATCTGTCTCCCATGCTAGAATGTAGGATATTTATTTTTGTCTGTTTTGTTCATTGCTACATTATTGGCACCTAGAATAGTATCTGAGATGTATGTACTCAAATATCTGAATTGATTAAGGTAAAATAATATGAAAACTTTTCAGATAGTAACAATATAAAAAATGGTCTAAATTGTGATGATAATTTACTTCTTTCTATTATAATAAATGTACCCTAACTAGGAATTTGAAGGGGAAATAAGAATCCTCTACATGGAATCAAGATTAACTTCATCTATTCCCATTTTAAACAATGGGAAAAGATAGTTTAAAAAAAAAAATCTTTAAAAACATGAATTTATTTTGATACAATACTAAAATTTTAGTGTGTCTTTATTCCTAGGCTTACTGTTTATACAAAGACAAGTACATTCTTAAAATTATTAAAATGAAACTCAAAGTAATAAGTTCATTCCTCTTTTTACATGGTTGCCTGGTTTGAAAAATCCAAGGAGATTATTCAGAGTCAAGGAAATTCAAAAGAAGAAGCTGTTCTAAATATGATAGAAGACTTAGTTGATCTTCTGCTGGTAAAAATCACATTGATTACACTGATGTTTATAAAGCATGTGTTTATTTAAAAAACAATTTGTGATCTCTGTGCCCTGAGCCTAAAAGTCACTAACAGATTGGTTGGTGCCTTGGTTGGATTGGTCTGTTCAGATTGTATAAAGCATTTATTCTGGTAAATATAATTAAATTAAATTAAATATAGTTAAATTAGTTAATAAAAAATAAACATGCTATGAGTTAAAATGTAATCTGTCATTTCAGTACCATTTGTAATGGTTTATAATATTGTAATGGTTTGTAATATATAGTAACTTGTAAATTAAATATTATTCACTTTTTTTCAGGTCATACATGATGTCAGTGATGAAGGTATAATAAACACTTATTTTCTATTGGAACAAAAATTACCGTTAGAGCTTTAGTATAATTTTACAATTCCCATAGTATTGTCCTAGTATTAAGAACCCATTATCTGATTCAAGGATCAACAAACTTTTCCTGTAAAGGGCCAGATAGAAATATTTTAGACTTTGTAGTCCAAGAGAAAAACAATTAAGAATATTATGTAGGTACTTGTATAACAAGAAAGAAAAACAAATTTCTATGAGTGATTTATTGATGCCATTGAAAATATAGTTGTACAATTTTTTGTAATATAGGTCTACTAATAAGGAAACTTGCATTCTTTTTGTGAGAGAATAACATTTCACTTAATTAGGGCTCAGAGTTAGTGTTTTGTTTGCAAAATTGATTGTAATGTTCATTTGTTAATCCCTATCTATAATGAGGTTTTATGTATGTCACATTAGAAAATGGCTTTTCATGCAGACAATGCCAAATACTGATATCACTGCATGAGCATGCTTTTAATTGAGCGTGTTCATCACTTGAAAGGCATTAATAGAATTGTTAGGTTGTTAACATTTGCATTTTAGAATGTCATTGCATTGCAGATTAATCACTTCCAATTGAAGGTTATGTGGAAGCTTCCCAATTGCACAATTAAATGAATTTTGAATTGTGGAAATTTCCTTAGTACTTACAACAAAGCCCAGAAACACTGCTAGACCTGTAGTTGGAGTTTGGAAAAAATATATCCCCTGCAAATTTGTGTGGTAATGGAGATGTTGCTTCCTGTTTTAACTTTTGACAGTCTGTGAAGTGTATAAAGCAGCATAGCATTACTTGCCTTTCAGATCACCTTAGTTATCAGAATGACTTCATTGCAGTGTTAAGTTCATGATACAAGCATTATTTTGTCTTGTAATTTTGTGCCCAATTCATTTAGAAACATTGTCAATTCTGCAGCCAGTGCTAATTACCAAAGCCATTCAGTATTCAACAATAAGAGTTGAGGATAGTTCTTATTCAGAAAAATTTCTGTCTTGGTGCTGGATATCAAAAAGTCACAATGAAACCCCACTGCCATTGGACTGCTGTGTGGTAGGGAAAGTTGAATACTCAACTTCTGCTTCTGACAAAAATTCAAATAACTGACCATGGCTAAATTGACAAGAGTGAGTGATGTTCACCTTTGACAGGACTGTTTTAATAAAACATGATAGATTCAAATAGTTTTCACAGAGCACTTGCTGGTGAGTAATACAGTCATGCAAAAACAGACAGTGAGTTACATTTAGTTTGTGGGCCATAGTTTGCCAACCTTTGATCTAATGGAACAATTTTTCAATAGTAAATTGAGAATACAGAATATGTTACTACTTATTCTTTGACTTGTGGCCTGCTGGTGCCAAGCAATCAGATCCAAGTTATTTTAGCTCTGTGTTGATTGAAGAAGACTTACCTAGGATTGGTCAGTGAGGGTGGTGAATTATTTATAGATAAAGTACTTGCTGCCTTCAGAGCCAAAAAGTTTTAAACAGATTGCCATTGATTTAAATAATAATTAATCCTACCTCTTCATTGATTGATTTTGCTACATAACAATGTTGTTTAAATTTTTAAGTTTTTAGGGAAAAAACAGTCCTAAACACTAGCAATTAATTATAAAGTGATCCACCTGATTTTTAAAGTAAATAATTGTGTCTTTTCATCTGAGTACTTTTTTTCTTTTTATGTAGTCACTTTGGAAAACTGTACATTTGTCGTTACAGTATTTCCATTGTTTAAAGTTATTTTTAGAATTTGCATTATGAAACAGCATGTACACATTCCTCTGAATATACTTAGTATTGATAAAGCCTCATCTTTCAAAAATGCGTTAACCTAAAAGTGGCTCACATAATTTAGGACTTCATTGGGGTTAAGATGTGTTGTTCTTAATGGGTATAAAAATTTTTGATGTTTAACTAAAAATTAATGAGGTCAGTTTTGGTAAAAGCCTCAGATTTGAACTTTTCAATTTTGAACTATGTTTACTTAATCTAAAAAGAAAATACCTCCTATGTGCCTGCAGTTAGAAACTAGATCTAGAGTTGTCCCTTGACAGTATTAAAATCAGTCACATTTGTTGAATGGTGTTTTTTGCAAGGCCAAATAGAATTAGGACTTAATTTCATTCTTTCTCATCCCAAGCCCTATTGGGCCTTCTTCTGAACTGCAGTAGTATATCCTTTCCACTAACTCTTTTTTTATTTATTTTTATTTTTTGAGACAAGGTCTCACTCTGTCACCCAGGCTGGAGTATAGTGGCATAATCATGGCTCACTGCAGCCTTGACCTCCTGTGCTCAGGTGATTCTCCCACCTCAGCTTCCCATGTAGCTGGGATTACAGGTGCCTGGCTAATTTTTGTACAGACAGGATTTTGCCATGTTGCCCAGGCTGGTCTCAAACTCCTGGGCTCAAGCAGTCTACCCACCTGGGCCTTCCAAAGTGCTAGGATTATAGGCCTGAGTTGCCATGCCTGGCCCCTTTCTGCTAACTCTTATAAGAAAAGACTGACAGTTGAGAGGATTTGAAATGAACATTTATCAATAATTTAACACTTTTATTCAGGTAAAAAACAAGTAGTGGAAAGTTTCGTACCTCGCATTTGTTCCCTGGTTATTGACTCAAGAGTGAATATTTGTATTCAGCAAGAGGTAAAGTCATTTATTTGTTTGTGTTTTAAAAACTAAAAATGAGAAAGTGAAGAAAATCAATAGCAATTAAATTGAAAATTTATTTCATCTAGGACTAAATTACTTACCTTGGAGTATATTTCTATCATCTTAACCATCTATTGCCTGACATATTTCCTAAATAGTTATTGAAAATTTATAACCATATGGGTTTATGTATGCATATAGCTCAAATCGAAATAAATTATACCATCCAGATTTTTGGGGTGCTTAAGTAGTTAAATGCTAAAAATAATCTGTATTAGTATATTTATGTGTGTACATGTACTATAATCATAAGAACAAAATTAATAAAGTAACATTTTTGGCTTCCTCAGATCTTATAATGGAGTTAAAATAAATATAACTTTTATTGCAAAAAGTACAAGTGCTTTAAGTACAGGAGTCATGTTATATTCTATTTTTGATATTCTAGTTTGTTGTTTTTATATTATTTTATACTTTATTATTTTTATTTTTTTGAGAGAGTCTTGCTCTATCTGCCCAGGCTGGAGTGCAGTGGCGCAATCTCAGCTCACTGCAACCTCTGCCTCCCAGGTTCAAGTGCTTCTCCTGCCTCCCTCCTGAGTAACTGGGGTTACAGATGTGCGTTACCATGCCCAGCTAATTTTTGTATTTTTGGTAGAGACAGGGTTTCACTATGTGGCCAGGCTGATCTTGAACTCCTGACATCAAGTGATCCACCCACCTCGGCCATCCAAAGCGCTGGTATTATAGGCGTGAGCCACCGTGCCTGGCCTGTTTTATACTTTATATATTCTTTCCTCCATCCTACTCCATTCCCATAATAAGACTCAGTGATTAAGAAAAAATTAGGCTTCTAAGTTTATGTGCTTAGAGTATTTCTCTAAATAGTGTTTCACTGAATATAAAGTTAATGCATTATCTTTTTTTCTTTTCTAGATAATTAAAAAAATGAATGCTATGCTTGACAAAATGCCTCAAGATGCCCGGAAAATACTCTCTAACCAAGAAATGTTAATTCTCATGTAATAATCTGTACTATATTGTTTTTATTCTTTTTTTTTTTTTTTTTTTCCTGAGATGGAGTCTCACTCTGTCACCTAGGCTGGAGTGCAGTGGTGCGATCTCGGCTCACTGCAAGCTCCGCCTTCCAGGTTCATGCCATTCTCCTGCCTCAGCCTCCCGAGTAGCTGGGACTACAGGTGGCCACCACCACACCCGGCTAATTTTTTGTATTTTTAGTAGAGACAGTGTTTCACTGTGGTCTCGATCTCCTGACCTCTTGATCCGCCCACCTCGGCCTCCTAAAACGCTGGGATTACAGGACCGCGCCCAGCTGTTTTTATTCTTAAAGTCAATAATTTAAGAATGTTTTATAAGACAGACAACCATGAGTTTGCATTAATAATGAAACTGATAAACTGTTGCAGCTTTTTAATATAATTTAGTATATGTATATAATTTCTGCAAAAGTCGATGATATTAGCCAATTGTAAATTTTAGTGAAGTTTCTTTTCCTCCTAAACATGTGGAATTCCTATTTAATTGATACTGGTCCATTTTATAATCTGTTGTTTTAATTCACAGGAGTAGTATGGGAGAAAGGATTTTAGATGCTGGAGGTAAGTATGTCTTTTCAAAATCTAAAATTATTCCATATTTATGAATAGCAGATAGTATTTTTTAATTAAAATATTAGCATAGCAATGTGAGACTGAGGGAATTATAAACGTTAGGTACAATTAAGCAATTTTTAATAAATATAAATAAAATGTATCTTTGGGACAAAAATAATTTATGACAGTAGGCATTAGATACATACGATTTGTACCTAATGGTAGACTTATGAATAATATAATAGCTTAAGATAATAGCTTAAATTAATAGCTTAATTTAATAGCTTAATATAATAGCTTAATTAAAACTTAATAGCTTAACATAATAGCGTAAAATAATATCTTAATTTTTCGATAGACCTGAACTACTTGTGCTAAGAAATTCCTCAGACAGTATTTTATGAAATTAGGATGTCTGATATTCTTGGTATTAATGTATTTGTTTTTAAACAATGTGTTTATTAAAATAACTTAAAATTTATTTTCTAAGCTTTTTGTGAATGAATTTTAATATGGTGATTTACGTGTAGAATAAATCATGGTTTAAAGTACCGTGGGATAACTGTAAACATGTTACACGAGAGGAAAACAGATTTTGTAACTTACAGATAACTGTATGGGTTACTTCGCATTTTATGGCAGTGTCTTTGAATATTTAGAAGTCTCAAATTTTTAAAACATTTTACTTATTTCTTCTTTAGCACACTTGTTATTTGGGCTGTGTTAATTCTTCAAATGATATTTCTAATCCATATGAAGAAAATATTAATAGATTAATAAATTACACTAATATATTCTTATTTCTCTTGTTTTAATACCTTATAAAACATCTGGTCTTTCATGAACTTAATTTTCATAATTGTAAATCAAACATTAACTATTTTTTTAATAGATTATGACTTACAGGTAGGCATTGTAGAAGCTTTATGTAGAATGACCACAGAAAAACAAAGGCAAGAACTGGCACATCAGTGGTTTTCAATGGATTTTATTGCTAAGGCATTTAAAAGAATTAAGAACTCTGAATTTGAAACAGTAAGTTGTATAACAATAACAGAAATTTGTGAATTTTTAAAAATTATTATAATTTTTTAAAAGTATTTCTCTTTAAAATTAGGATTGCAGGATATTTCTCAACCTTGTAAATGGCATGCTTGGAGACAAAAGAAGGTAAACTTAATGCAAGATACAACCATTTACTGATAAAGAACTAGAGCTCAAGAGTGAGCACCCAATGTTGCATCTTTATACATTTAACTTTATTTGTTCTTGTATGTTGGAGAGTAAAATGTTCTTAGATAATTTAAAACAATGATATGATTTTAGCAAATTACTACACCAGTAATCTGAAATAATTCTGCACTGGCCTTGTTTTATTTTGTACTTTTTAGAGGGAAAAGTTCATTTCTGTTTAATTCATATTAATTAATAACTTTGGATATATTTCTGAGTTGCATATCCATTATTATTTAATGTTTGAGGGATAATAAAAATCTAGACATATTTATTACTTGAATCATCTCCTTCATCCACATACTAGAATGTAAATATATAGGAAACAAATCATCTTCCTTTATAATTAACATACAGTAATTATATGTTTCTGAGGGGCATGAAAGGATATGTAATGTAAATTTTAATCATTTTTTTATAACGACCGAAAAACAGAATTTGCAATGCCTGGCACCTTATAGATGTTCATCACAATTATTGGATGAATGAGTTCACATTTACTGTACTTAATAAAGAAATTAAAGGTATTGTCAGGGTTGTGCAAGAAGTCATATTACCTGGATTTGAATCTGTAAGTTCCTCTCTTCCTGTTCTAATATTGGGCAAATTATTTAACCTTACATGCCTCAGTTTCCTTAGCTGTTATATAATATTAATAATTACCTCATATGTTTGTGGTATAGATTAAATGAGATAATATGCTAAATATTTAAAATAGTATCTAAGAAAGCATTCTGTGAATTTAACCATTTTTAACATAATTATTGTATTTTCTGATTTAAGTTCTGTGAAAACATATATTAATAAGCTAAATTAGGAAACTGCTTATATTTGATAGTACACTGTATTAGTCTGTTTTCATACTGCTGATAAAGACATACCAGAGACTGAGAAATTTACAAAAGAAAAAGATGTAATTGAACTTAAAGTTCCACGTGACTGGGGAAGCCTCACAATCATGGTGGAAGGCAAGGAGGAGCAAGTCCCATCTTACATGGATAGCAGCAGGCAAAGAGAGAATGAGGAAGATGCAAAAGCAGAAACCCCTGATAAAACCATCAGATCTCATTAAACTTATTCACTACCACGAGAACAGTATGGGAGAAACTGCCCTCATGATTCAGTTATCTCCCACCTGGTCCCTCACGTGGGAATTATGATAGTACCATTCAAGATGAGATTTGGGTGGGGACACAGAGCCAACCCATATCACACACAGAAACATTTGGTGCAATCATTTTAGTCAAAATGGTAGATTGAATAGTATCCTCAAAGTAATATGGTTTTCTCTACATAAATGTCCACTAAACATGTATTTTGGAAAGTATTAGAGAAATATTATTTTATTTCAATTATTATGATCACTGCCTGATTTCCTTTTGATTCTAGGCATGATTTCTATTGCTGGACAAGATATGCTGTGAAAGCTTATTTATTTTTTTCTTAAACTGCTTTTTATTTCAGGGTCTTTACATTTCCTTGTTTATCAGCATTTCTTGATAAATATGAGGTAAAATTTTAACTTAACATGTTAGTTACTGTATGAATTTTGATAGTCAAGTGAATTATGAGTTAAAAATGAATAAGAACATTAAAAATAGTTGTAATTAGATCATGAATATAGCTGATCTAGTATTCTGTATCTGACAGTGATACCAGGAGAAATTTTATGGAACAGCGTATTCATTGCCAAGAATAACTGAAAAATAAAGGCTGTAGTCCAAATTTTCTCCTGTTTACTTAAGACCATTATTGATTTGTCATGTGTGAATCTATTCAAACTAGTACTTTCAACCTTCATTAGCACTTGGAATATTCATGATTTCTTGGAGCTAGTTGATTTTTTTATAAAATATTAAAGTAGCAGTTTATTTTATTGTTTTAAAATTTAAATATTGTACTTGTCTATTCTTTCTCTTCTCTCCCCTTCTAGCTTTGTTTTCTTGCTTTAGCCATGAATATAACATCGTAATTTTCTGTTATTTTTAAATCATTGTATATGCCAGTTTTGTATGTTTATTTTATTAGCTGCAAATACCATCAGATGAAAAACTTGAGGAATTTTGGATTGATTTTAATCTTGGGAGTCAGACTCTCTCATTCTACATTGCTGGAGATAATGATGTAAGTTTTATTTCCTTGGTATTACTCTTTATGTATATGTATATATAAGATTTTTACTCACTATAAGAATGTGGATTTATTTGTATGTTCTAGCCAGTCTACATAGATTTTAACATTAGCTCTAGTAATTTGATTAGCATAGCGACCCACCAAGCTAATTATAAATGAAAATTACTTCTGATGTTTTATTTTATGAGAAAAAATAATGCTAAATTTTAATACTAATTTTTTAACATAAACTTTTCAAAAATAAATGTTAATTCATGACAGATACAATTTTATATTCACATAAACAAAGTGAACTGACTTTAGAAAATGGAATAGTTACTCAAATACAGAGGCACTCTATTGAAAATATTAACAGAGAGTGACAAGTGGTTCTAACTTAATCATTCATAAAATCTTCTCTTTGGAAATAGGACTTGATTGGGAGTTAATTTTAGTCTTTTTCTTCCTATGCTTTATCATAGCTGTGCTCAGATCTTCCAAATAGGTGTCATGTTTTCTGCTGACCTGAATATTTTTTACCTAAGGAAAATCCTTGAGCCATTATTTCATAATAGCTACCACCTCATATTTGATACATTTGCATACATTTAGCTTAAATTGTGTAGTCTATTTGCCAAAATCTGAGTAAGAGTTGATCAGCATTTACTAATCTGGTTGTGGCTGGTGATATTATAATAAGGTTTTAGTCTTTTTAGTCTGTTTCTTATAGAATCCTGCTATTTGTTCCAGGTAAACATTTTATAGATGAACATTAACCAAATGCCTTTTAGGATTTCCACATGCCTTTATTGCTTTTCATTTTAAAGTACCTTCTTAGAATGCTTAAAATTGAGTTCCAATGACTAGCACTGCTTCTCAGGGGCACTGACAGTTTCCATTAGTGTATTTCTCCTGCAGGTTTGTAGGAGTGTTTTAAGCTGATTGTTTTTCGAGGAGCTACTTAGGCAGGTGCAAAAGTAATTGCGGTTCTTGCCATTACTTTCAATGGCAGAAACTGCAATTACTTTTGCACCAGCCTAGTAGAATTTCATTTTGGGAGAAAAGTATTGTTATTAGATGGCAGTAACTACTATAAAGGAAATAAATAGGGCAATGTTCCTTCATTCAGCTTGATCTAATGGATTATTATTGAGATAAGAAAATAAGCAATTAAATACCATGAAACCCCACCTCTACTAAAAATACAAAAATTAGCTGGGTGCGGTGGCAGGCACCTGTAGTCCCAGCTACTCGGGAGGATGAGGCAGGAGAAAGACGTGAACCCAGGAGGCGGAGCTTGCAGTGAGCCCAGATTGGGCCGCTGCATTCCAGCCTGGGCGACAATGTAAGACTCAAAAAAAAAAAAAGAAAGAAAAAAAGAAAATAAGCAATTACACTGTAGCAGTATACATGATAGGGAAAGTATAAAATGCATATATAAGTATTTAATGCGTACTGTGTTCCAGACACTGATCAAGATGCTGGGGGACTCTTCTTTCCAAAACTATAGTTAGAATCCTTTCTCTCCTGAATTTCCATAGTTGTAATATGTTATTCCTTTATTCTCTCTTGCTCTCCATAAAAGCCATTCTCCACAGTGGCTCCTTGAATCCTCCTTCTGTCTCTCTGACATGGCATACAAGGCTTTTTGTGGCCTGGTCGCTGGCTGTTTCTCTGATATTTCATGTATTTTCTATGATGACTGTGTTCCAGTCATATTTATTTTTCTATTTCTCTAACACAGATTATGCTCATATTAGGTCTTTCTACTTCTTAGTTCTTCTGCGTAGACCACTGCCTCCAGGTCCTTGCATCTTAGTCCTTCCTGATTAGATTTAAGCACAAATGTTGCCTTCTCATAGAGTATTCTCAGGTTATTCAATATGAAGTAGCCTCACAGCCACATTATTCCACATTGTCTTATTTCCTTTATAGTAGTTATTATTTAAAATCATTTTGTTTATTTGTTCTTTGTTGTCTCCTTTCCTGCATAGAGAGTAAGATTAATAAGATCAGGGACTTTTTTTTTGTTTATAGCTATTCAATGGCTTATGTTTGTTGCAAGAATGAGTAAACAGAACATTGAAAGAATTGAAAGATATATAGAGGGCGTAGGGGATTGGAAAAATATAGGAAGTGTGGAGCCAAAGGAGAATTTTAAGTAAGAGGTAACATCAGTTCAATGAATATCTATTGAGAACTATGTGTCACGGATGTACTAGGCACTGGAGAACACATTTGTATAAAAGATGCCCCCTGGTAGGGGAAATGGATAAAAATAGACTGGGGAGAATGGATTACAAAGGAACACGACTAGAGGCAGTTAGGAGGCTTTTGCAATAATCCAGGTGAGAAGTAATTGTGGGATGGTTTTGAGATATAACAATGGGCATGGATGGAAATTGATAGAATCCAGAAAGACTTGAGAGGAGATAGAACTGAGCAAACTTGATTTGTTTGTAATTTTTTTAAAAAGAAGAAGGATGGCTGGGCGCGGTGGCTCAAGCCTGTAGTCCCAGCACTTTGGGAGGCTGAGACGGGTGGATTACGAGGTCAGGAGATCAAGACCATCCCGTCTCTACTAAAAAATACAAAAATCTAGCCGGGCGAGGTGGCGGGCGCCTGTAGTCCCAGCTACTCGGGAGGCTGAGGCAGGAGAATGGCGTAAACCCGGGAGGCGGAGCTTGCAGTGAGCTGAGATCCGGCCACTGCACTCCAGCCTGGGAGACAGAACAAGACTCTGTCTCAAAAAAAAAGAAGGATTACTAAAATTTGGGTAGCTAGATGGAAATTGAGTCATAAGTAAAGATATAGAAGCTATCTGTATATAAATGACAGAACCATGGTTTTTAATGAGTGCCTACATGAAAGAACTATGAAAAACAAATTTCTACAGGATAAGTAAGAGATTTTAGCTAGAAGGATACTTGAAGAATCGGCCAAAAGGGAACAAATTAAAAGGGTATAGTGTTATGGACGACAAAGGAAAGGAGGTTTTATGAGAGGAAATGATCGACACAGTGAGATATTCCTGAGAGGTGAGGTTAAATACAAACTTGTAACCCATGAAAGAGCAGTTTCACTTATGTGATGAAGAGTTTAGGCATTCCTAGAAAGTTAAAATATTTGCTAAGGAAGTAAAGACATCAAGTTAAGGAAAGAGATAGCATGAGATGTGGACTCAAAGTAGGGGTTTTTGTTGGGTATTTTAATGATAAGAGCTTTCATAAATTGATGGTGAAGGGCAGATAGGGAGAGGTTGAAGGAAAAAGTTGAGGTCAAGAGGAGGAAGGAGTATAATGGGGGAAGAGTAGGAGGTGAAAATGGAACAAAATTGCTATAACATATTGATAATTGTTGAAGCTGGGTGAGGGCATATTTTGGGTTTATAATACTGTGATTTCTGATTTAAATTAATCTGTTTGAAAATTGCCATTATGTATGTTTTTTTAAAAGTGAACTAAGTGCCTTGATATTTAAGGAAGAATCAGTTTTAAGTTGGTAGATGATAGCAATTATTGGGAATAGAGTATGCCAGCTGAGATATTCCTCAAAAGAGCAAGTTTTTTACACAGAAATATGAGGCTGCTCAAAGCTTTGGGGAAAAATTAGAATACCACCCCTTTCCTCCTGATCCTGAGGTTTTGAGGTAATGGATAAAGGTAGAGAAGAGAAGGGTATTAGTGAAAATAATAAGGATTTCGAGGAATTTCTCGGGAATGAGTTGTCCTTAAATAACAAAAGTATTTAATTTTTTTGGTTTTTTTGTTTGTGTTTGTTTTTGTTTTTGTTTTTTTGAGACCGAGTCTTGCTCTGTTGCCCAGGCTGGAGTGCAGTGGCACCATCTCGGCTCACTGCAAGTTCTGCCTCCTGGGTTCATGCCATTCTCCTGCCTCAGCCTCCCGAGTAGCTGCAACTACAGGCGCCTGCCACCAGGCCTGGCTAATTTTTTTTTTTTGTATTTTTAGTAGAGACGGGGTTTCACTGTGTTAGCCAGGATGGTCTCGATCTCCTGACCTCGTGATCCACCTGCCTTGGCCCCCCAAAGTGCTGGGATTACAGGCGTGAGCCACTGCGCCCAGCCAGGAATGGTATTTAATTTTTACTATAACTTTGTGAATTCAGTATCATTCAGTTATACAAATTTTCAATGAAAATACTTGGAGCAAACATTTTAGGTTATTATCATGCACATTCATGTTTAAATCAAAGGACAATCTGTTAATGAGTATTATGGTTACAGGACCTGGAATAGGTAGTAGGAGTGGGAATTGAGGAATGAGTATGACTTCATAAAATATTTCAAAGAAAACATAAAAAGACTTGGTAACATTTTTAAGAAGGATATCCTCTAATAAATATTAACAGTCATTCCTTTTTTGGTTAAGGACAGGAAATTGTCAAAAACGTTTCATTTTAAGAATGAACAAATACATTAAATGTAATGTATAATATGTAGTTAATTGGTGGAGCAAGAAAGGTGTTATATAAACTAGTTAGTGACTAGTAAAAAAAATTGATCGTTCATGTAACTTAAAATTTGATGTTTAAAGAAACTGTAAATCAGAAATAAATTATTTATGGCCAAAACCTGTTTTTAAATTTAAGGATCATCAATGGGAAGCAGTTACTGTGCCAGAGGAAAAAGTACAAATATACAGCATTGAAGGTATTAAATTTGTTTTTTTTTTTTTAATAATTTTCTTAATTCTTACCATATGGAACAAATATTACATCCTTTCTAGGTTAACAAAACAGACTAATGAAAGCAAAATAAGTATTTTCAGATGTTCACATTCAGAAATTCATCAAATTCCTTGATCTCATGTTTCCCTACTAATCTCCCAACTCTACACCTGTACTTACTTCCTTCCCTGTCTAGTCTAGAAACAGTGATCCAGTTTGTCATTCTTGTTTCTATGTTCAAGGCTCCTGACCTTCCATCCCATTTGCTTGATTAAATCTGAATATCTGGTTTCTCCAATCCTGTAACTGGAACTGCATAACACTAGTGGACAAAATCAGACTAGTAGTATTACAAATTTAGGTATTAAGACATATTTTAGTTATTTCAATAGACATATAATATCTCATGATTTTTATTTGCATTTTTCTAACGAACAGTGATACTGAGCACTTTTTCATGTGCTTTCTGGCCATTCATATATCTTCCTTTGTAAAGTATATATTTTAAATATTTTGTTCATGTTTTATTGGACTATCTAGTTCTTAGGTATCCTAGATTCTAATCCTTTGACAGATATATGTTCTATGTTTTCTCCAAAACTGTATCTTGCTTATTCATTTTCTTATTGATATCTGGTGAGCAGTTTTAAATTTTGAAATCTACTTGATCTATTTTTATGGTTACTGCTTTCTGTGACCCAAGAAATTTTTGTCTAGTCTTAAATCACTAAGATGTTCCATTATTTTTCCACAAAAATTTTATAGTTTTAGCTTTTATGTTTAGGAGTATTATCTCAAATTAATATTTGATTAAGGTGTGATGTAGAGATTGGAGGTTCATTTTTTCATATGGATATGCAGTTATTCCAGGATTATTTGCTGTAAAGGCTTTTCTGTTCTATTGGATTTCTTGGGTTTCTTTGTTGAAAATCATGACTCTGTAATAGCGTGTCTATTTCTTGGTCCTCCAATCTGTTCTATTTATCATAGGTCTACTTACTATTCTTTATGTCAGTACCACACTGTTTTGATTATGGTAGATTTGTGGTTAGTCTTGAAGTCAGTGTAAGTCTTCCAACATTGTGATTTTTAAAAATACTGTTTTGGAAATTATAGGCCTTTTGAGCTTCTATATAAATTTTAGAATAGGTTTATCGATTGCTTGTTGGAATTATGACTCAGGTTTTAGATCAATATGGGGAGAAATAACATGTTAACAGTAGTAACTAGTTTATAAACATGGTGTATCTCAATATGGGGATAAATAACATGTTAACAGTAGTAACTAGTTTATAAACATGGTGTATCTCTCCATTTGTTTAGGTCTTTGATTTCTCTCAACAGTGTTTCATAGTTTTCTCTGTATAAGTCTTTTGATGAATTTGTTCCCAAGTGTTGTCTATATGTTTATAAATAGAATAGATCTTTAATTTTACCAGTCATGGGATCTGCAAAAGAGGTAGTTTTACTATTTCCTTTCTGATCCTTATGCACTTCCTCCCTCGTTTCCTTTTGTTGCTTTATTGCAATGGATAGAACCTCCAGTGCAATATTGTATAGAAGTGATAAAAGTGGACATCTTGGCCTACTTCCCAATCTTTGCTTAGGAAAGAGCATTCAGTATTTTACCATTAAGCATGATGTTAGCCAAAAGTCTTTTGTAGATAACCTTCATCAGGTTAAGGATGTTGATAACTCTTCATATTTGTCTATGCATGTGAAACCATCATGGCAATCAAGTTAATAAACATATCACCCCCAAAATTTCTTTGTACTTCTTTTAATCCATCCTTCTACCCCCAGGCAATTACTGATATTTTCTTTATCTTTGATACTTTTACATTTTCTAGAGTTTATATAAATGGAATCATACAGTATGTAGCAATTTTTGTCCAGCTTCTTTCTTTTAGAACACTTTAAAAAAAAATTCAAGCATGTTGCATGTATCAGTAGTTTATTCTTTTTTTTGACTGGGTGTTATTCCATTGTATAGATAATACTTCATTTGGTTTCTATAGTCACCTGTTGATGAGCATTTGTAATGTTCCCAGTTTTTAGCTATTATGAAATGCTGCCATAAATATTCATGTATAATTAATTACTTCTGAAAATGTCTTTAGTTCTCTTAGGCAAATACTAAGGAGTTCAGTGGTTAGTTCAGACCCACAGGCATATGATTAGCTTTTGAAGAAACTTCTAAAATATTGTCCAAAGTGATTTTACCATTTTACATTTTCACTATCAGTGTTTAAGAGTTCCATTTGTTCTACATCCTTCCTAACACTTCTTACGGTCAGTCCCTCCTACCATCTTGCCTTGTTGTACTGGCTGTATAGTCTTCAGTACAATGTTAGTAGAAATTGTAAGAGCAGACATAATTGCCTAGTTTATGATGTTGGTGTTGAGGGTGAAGAGGATTATTTTTTCTTCTATAATTATTTCATGGTGACAATTTCTCTGTTAATTCAGGTAAACTAGTTGTTTAATGAGAGTATGGCACTTTCCCATCTCTCTCTTGCTGCCTCTCTTGCCATGTGACACACTCACTCCCCTTTTGCCTTCTGCAATGATTAAAGCTTCCTGAGTCCCTCATCAGAGGCAAATACTGGCACCATGCTTCCTGTACAGCCTGCAGAACCATGAGCCAAATAAATCTTTTTTTGTAAGTTGCCCATCCTCAGGTGTTTCATTATAGCAGACTAATATAGTCTTCTTCTTAAAAGATCTGTTGTTTCCTCTCTTGATCAGTCATGTGTTGTTGTCTCTATGCATGTCAAGTAATTTTTTGATAGATAATGCATATACAGGAACGATAGATGCTCCAGATAGTCCTTCCACCAGAAGAGTTTCTTTTTTTCTTCTTAGGTGGAGGGGCTGAAGGCCTGATCCAATCATGGATGTTAGTCTGTGTTTAGTTCTAGTTTTAAATTTACTCTTTGTCTTGTTTGCTTCTGTTACTCAGGTGTGGCCATCCCAGTCTGTTGATGATGAGCCTATTAGATTTGTGCCTTCTGAACCTGAGAGACTGTGGGAGATACAGTTCTGCCTCTTAGAGGTTTCCAGCTCAGCTCTCCAGCCGGTCACTCTACTCAGTCCAAAGGCAAATATTTTGAGTGGGACACTGAGTATATGCCTGAATATGATACATGTATCAGGCAGTACATTGATTCCAAGCCCTTGAGACTGTTAGTTAACTCTGCCTTTTATCAGGTTTGGTCCAGCTCCTTGTGCTGCCCCAGAATGAAGAGAAAATTAGTTATGCCTTTAAAGCTTTTAAGTGTCCTATTTGTTACTCCAGGCACTGCTGCTCACTAAATACTTGCTTGTCTTCTTTTCTCCAGGAGAGGTTTTCTTCTTAAGCCTACAAACAGAATTAGCAAATTTCCTTAGAGAAAAAAAGGCCAGAGATGTTGTTACATGTACAGCTCTCTGACACCTTTAAACATATGATATTTTAATCCTTCTGATTTTTTAAAACAGGATATTAGCCTGCCACAATATCCTATATTTTCCCCAGAAGTGGAAGTCTCCAGCTTCCAACTTTGGACTCTCACTGCTACTTGGCAGTCTTCCATGTCCATAGTTGCCATCCCTCTCCAGTCCTCTAATAGCTACTATTTAAATTTTTAAGTTATCTTTAAGAACCTTGCCTTTTTTGCTTTCACTATGATGTGGTAATTCAGAAGAACATGAATTTTTCAGGTAAGAATGCCTCTACATTTTGGCCCTGCAGACCCTCCATCTCCAAACATCTTTGCATCTGTATCTTCCTTTATCTCTCCTGTAAAGAGAAGATATGTATCTACTCTTGTTGAAGGGTAATCTGTCCGAGTTCTCCATACATATTCTCCAAGTCTTTGCTCCATCAATTCATATTTCTTGTATCTTCTTCCTTTCAGTACCTCTTTTCTCTCAGTATATCAATGGGCTCAAATGTCTATATCATAAAACAAAAAGCCTACTTTTATCCTATGTCTTCCTGAAGCTATATTTTTCTCCCCATTCATAGCCAATTTTGAGAGAAGAGTTTTTACTCTTTCCTTCTCTATTTATTCTTATGTTATAAAATCTTGATATATCGATATCCATAAATACTTGCATTTTATAGCAAGCAACACAACAATGTTTTCTTGTATCCTAGTAATACTGCTAACTAATTAAAAGGGAAACCAAGCCATTATATAGTGCAGACAGAGCAAATATCAGGAATTTCAACAAAGCAATCTTTAAAATGTAACAAATATTCATAAATTTCTATATAAGTAGCCATAACATAGGCAGACAAATTTTTGTACAAATAGGCACAAAGCATTCAGCGAAATAGTAAATTTGAAGTACTTCTAATACCATGTACAAGCAAGGAGTTAAAGCAAATATTACATTTAATATAATTTACAGTAAGCTATAGAAAAAAGTCAAATGCATATCAGAGGAATAAAACAATCAGCAGAAATAGACCTAAAAATAACAAATATTTTAATTTTCATCAAAACATGAAAAATTATCATCTTTAAAGCCACCTAAATTTTCATCTCTGAAACCTGAAAACTTGTCACTGTTTAACTTTTAAAAACTACTAGCACTCTGTTAGTTTAAAACTATGGTTACCACTTTCAAGCAATTGCTAATTCTTAGTACTTTCAAAGGGCATTACTGTGAATGTTTCATGAGCATATTTTTGCAAAAGCAAATAAAACATTTTCTGCTTGGGTAGGCCTCATAACAATCAGGACATTTCATAGCTTGTAGGACATTTGTCCCTTAGGCCACATCATGGCGTAGCCTGCAGAGCTTTTTCAGATGTAGAGATAAATTTCCTTATTTTGTGTGATCCTGCTCCCTCAGTTTTTTTCCTGCAGGCAGGGTTAGAGACTTCTCATCCAGCAATAGAATTCCTGCCACAAGTAGGACAGGAGCATGGTGGCCTCTGATCTGTAATACACGTCCTTTTATTAGGTGCCAGGTAATTTTTTGGTAACTTTTGTAGGGAGGGAGAGTGTGACTATTTCTTATAAACTGGTATTTGCTGTATTCTCTCTTTACTGGATTGGTAAGTTCATTGAGGCCAAGTGCTAGATCCTTCTCAATTCACAATTTCCTGACACTTAATTTTTATCAAATGTTGTTTATTGTCAGCATGTTAGAACAACTGTGGATTTAATAGAAATGTTTATATGCATATGTCTAGAAACATGGTAATTATATGGAATTAAAGGTGTTTTTGTTTGCCTTTGTTTAAATTAAGAAAATAGTGTTCTCAGATGTGTTCAAGGAATATTTTATTAAGAATTTATTAGGGTCCAGAATGTATTTGGGACTCTATCTTATCAAGTATAGCCATATCCTGTATTTTATAGATAAGAATACTGAGGCTAGGAAAGCTAAATTGACTTGATTTATTTACCTAGGTAAGTAGTGCCAGAATTGATTAATTTAAACACTGTTCAACATTGAGAATTTGAATTTTGATTCAATTAATATGCTACATCCATGTCTTATTCATAGTATACTTGCAGAGTAGTATCACCGAAACATAAACTAATCAGCGTTATTTGTTTGTATACAGTGACAGAATCAAAGAAGCTACTAACAATAATTCTGAAAAATATAGTAAAAATTAGCAAAAGAGAAGGGAAAGAATTGCTTTTGTATTTTGATGCATCACTAGAAATCACTAATGTGACTCAAAAAATTTTTGGTGCAAACAAACATAGGGTAAGTCTTTAAACTTAATAAATATTTACTGTTTTCATAATTCTGGAAAAATAAATATTTACTGTTTTCATAATTCTGGAAAAATAAATATTTACTGTTTTCATAATTCTGGAAACACTCAGTTTGGGGTTATAAGATTTATTGCATTTTTTCCTTTCTAGAATTCTTAAAATGTAGATTTTAGTTCTTTAAATTTGTACTGGTGAAGAGTCATCAGCTTGTTAGTCATACCCGTTGAGATACCCATTAGAAAGTATCTCAGATGACAAAACTGGCAGCAGCTGCTCAAAACATTTAATGAATTTCTGCCAGGTGTTTAAAAAGTAAAATGAGAGAAAGCACTGTTTTCAAGATTTTAAACATCGTGAGAATTACACCTATGATACATAAGAAGAAGTAAATAATGGCATAGGGAACAAGAGTAGTAGACATTGAAGAAAGAGAAGGCTCATAAAGAGTCAGGTTTGGAGATAGGCATCATTATGGATATGGGACTTGAAATGGCCTTCGAAGTTGAAGGAAAGTATTTAGATAAAATACTTTCCAGGCATGTAGAAGACATTACGAGGCAAATATTTTTAACTGAGAATTTAACTACATTTTTAACTGAGATTATATTTATAAATTTATTTATAAATTTATATATATATAAAACAGATATATTTATAAATATTTAACTGAGAATTTAAGGTGACAATTCATGTGATGTGTTGGGGAGATATTCAACGGACAAATTTGAATAGTACAAAAGATTTGTGTTGCAGAATATTAGAACAAGGGTTCCTCACAAATGACAAGCTAAGGTGACTGGTTAATGGGGAGTGATTGCAGTGTTCTGAGAAGGTATTCATATATGCAAAGTAATTATTTGGGATATTTGGCAATTTTGGAGGAAAACAGGTAGAAAATAATTACATTATTTTATTTTATAAAGTACATTATTTTATTTTATAAAATAAAATATAAAATGACATACAAAAAATGGAAAGAAAATAAAATGTCATCACTGTGAATTGATTTAATTTTAGGAATCTATCAGAAAACAAGGTATTTCAGTTGCCAAAACATCGCTGCATATACTTTTTGATGCAAGTGGATCACAGGTATGTCTCAGACTTACTTGATTTTTATCACTGGGCTAAGTTTAACCATAACTAATAGAACAGGAATAAAGGTGTTGTTGGACAGTGAATATATAGAAAACAAATGGTCTCAATATAAACAGTACCCCAATAAAATGTATATGATGTTTAAACATGTTATAAATGATAATTTTAGTGTAAAGAGTGGGGTTATTAATAAATATCAGTTTAGTAACTTTAAAACTTTAATAAAGCAGTAAATGTCCTTAGATTAATGCCAAGCTTGTTTTATGTCTATTAGTGTTTGAAAACATGGATACTTTTTATTGGATCACTTTGTAAAAATTTTAACAGCACATAGATAGAAAAGGGAAACAATTGATATTTGAATGAGATGAGTATAAGCTTTATTAAGACATCCAGTGATTATTGATTACTTTCTGTGGTTTGCAGTTTTTAATACTTTTTTTTCATATTCTCCAACAGATTCTAGTGCCAGAAAGTCAAATCTCACCAGTCAGAGAACTCGTTAGTTTAAAGGAAAAATCAAAGTCCCCAAAGGAATTTGCTAAACCTTCAAAATATATCAAAAACAGTAACAAAGGGAATAGAAATGATAGTCAGCTTGAGGTAAAGATGGTGTCAAAATACTGGCTTATAAAACTACCACTGATCAAATCATTACTATATATGAGTACAGAAAGAAGCATCTATAATTTATATATTATTGGCCTTGATTAATCACATTTCAGAGTTTTTCTCCTACCTTTGACAAATGCAAACAAAAGATAGTGTGTGTCTTAGCAAATTGTGTACATGTATGGGGTTAGAACAAGATATACTTTACACTTGTAAATTACAAATTAGAGATAAGATAACCTGCTTCTTGCATTTATCCTTTTTGTTCTATCATTCCATTTGGCTATAATGTAGATAGTAATGTATAATGTTCTGTTTATTTGCATGAGAAAAAAAAGAGTATAAGGTTTTTTCTTTTACTCTTTTTCTTCCTCTTCCATTGAAGGACCTCCTCTAGGTCACATCCAGGAGAACCATTTCTCATAATTGGAACCCCTACCACCATACCTTGCTGTGACACCTGACATTGTTGATAGCCCTCTGTTTCTTAAGGTCCTCTCCTTCAGCTTCCATTGTATACCACAGTTCCCTTTCTGCTTCTGTTAGTACATCAGAAAAACTTTCTCTCTATACCTCTTTGTGGGTTAGCTCTAAACCCAAAACCTTGATATCCAGCTTTTGGAACATCTTGTTGCCTTCTTTCTTAGAGAGCTGCTTTCATATTCGTGATGTGAGCTCTTAAAATGTAGCAGACTTTTCTTCAAAATTCTATAGCTGCATCTCTACTTTTTTTTTCTGTATTTCCATTTTTATGTCTCTTCAAGACCTTTCCTGAACTCTAAGCTCAAACATTTTATCTTTTGCCTAAAATCTGCATCTGTATTTCAGTACAAAAATATCTGCCTAATTTTTTTGGCAACATGCTTGATTCCAGCCTCTTCTCCCCTTATATCTGGAACCAAGGTGCTTGTGATTATTCTTTCATAGTATCTATCTCTCACATCCATTCTTTCTTATTTCTTCTACCATTACTCATCTCAGCACACTTAGGTTAATACAGTAGCCCCCTTGTAGGACTTTGTCACCACTGTTTTATCCTATGAGATACCCCATATAATCAGCGATTTTCCTTAAATATCAGTATCTTGATAGCATTCTTCTACTCCAAAAGGTTTGTGATTTCTGTGTTCATCCCACTGACTGAATAAATTTTGGCTCAGTTCTGAGACTTTGTATAATTTAATTTTACCTTTTCTATTAAAACTGTAATATATTTTCTCCCCTTTTGTAAGGTAATTTGCTTTACTGTCTCTTTGCATGCCATGTTCATTCATGCCTCTAGATCTTCATTCACATTATTTCTTTTTTTGGCTTTACCCATCTAAAGCATACTTACATTTGCAAGTCTTGTTCATTTTCACTTTCTCTTGTTTTGCTTTCCTTTTAAAACATTTTACAAATCTTTTTTTTGTAGGAAGTCTTTTATTATACTTTAAGTTCTGGGATACATGTGCAGAACGTGCAGGTTTGTTACACAGGTATATATGTGCCATGGTGGTTTACTGCACCCATCAACCTGTCATCTACATTAGGTATTTCTCCTAATGTTAGCCCTCCCCTAGTCCCCCACTCCACAACAGGCCCCAGTGTGTGATGTTCCCCTCCCTGTGTTCATGTGTTCTTAACTCCCACTTATGAGTGAGAACGTGGGGTGTTTGATTTTCTGTTCTTGTGTTAGTTTGCTGAGAATGATGGTTTCCAGCTTCATCCATGTGCCAGCAAAGGACATGAACTCATCCTTTTTTATGGCTGCATAGTATTCCATGGTGTATATATGCCACATTTTCTTTATCCAGTCTATCATTGATGGGCATTTGGTTTGGTTCCAAGTCTTTGCTATTGTGAATAGTGCTGCAATAAACATACGTGTGCATGTGTCTTTATAGTAGAATGATTTATAATCCTTTGGGTATGTACCCAGTAATGGGATTGCTGGGTCAAATGGTATTTCTGGTTCTAGATGCTTGAGGAATCACCACATTGTCTTCCACTTTCTTTCTTTTTATTTAGTTTTTGAGATGGAGTCTTGTTCTGTCACACAGGCTGAAGTGCAGTGGTGCAATCTCTGCTCACTGCAACCTCCGCCTCCCAGAACCTCTGCTTCCTGGGTTCAAGTGATTCTCCTGCTTCAGATTCCCAAGGAGCTGAGATTATAGGCACCTGCCACCACACCTGGATAATTTTTGTTTTTTGTTTGTTGGTTGGTTTTAGTAGAGACAGGGACTCCCTTGTTGGCCAGGCTGGTCTCGAACTCCTGACCTCAGGTGATCTGCCCTCCTCGGCCTCCCAAAGTGCTGGGATTACAGGCATGAGCCACTGCACCCGGCCCATTTTTTGCTTTCTTTATGGAGCTTTGCCTGATTATTTCAGTTGTTACTAATCTCTCACCTTTAGGTAACTATAACTCTCACAGGCACTTCCATACGCTTTGGTGTGTTTATGTTACTATTTTGTTTTTTAGTCTTTTGTTCTCAATTAAATTAAAAGTGTCATTTATTTCCCCTAGACAATTAGCACATGAAAGCTATTTTTGGTGTCTTTATGTCAGAATCATGTTGGGTGCTTATTAACAATGCTGATTCTTAGCCCCACCTTAAATCTGTTGAATCATAAACTCTTGGAAAGGTCTTAAGCGCACCAAAGTTTGAAAAACACCACACTACTGTTAAATACCTGTGCTCTGTTTTCAATGAGGATGAACTGTTTGAGGCATTTATATGAATAAGTAACTTTTCAGGTCCCATTCACTATGCCACTAAAAACTTAATTTCTCTAAGAAAAATCTTTTGGCTCAGAAGCTTGTTTTCTAGTTAATCTTATAATTTTCTTTTCTGTTATCCTTTCCATCCTTCCCTCACAGTTCATATACATACTCACAACTGCATCATTTTTTCCCCTGTTCTAGGGACAGCTGCCTTAAAACCAGCTCTTTTATGCCTCTATGCAGTATGTCACCATCTACTTCTTAACATGGCATCCTCTGAAACTCCTGTCTCCTGTAGTCCCTGCCTCTGTTTATCTACTTCTGTCCCTCTTATAAATCAGTGTGAGATGATATGGGAGAAAACAAATCTTTATTGGAACCACTAAATTATGTGCCACCGAATCTATGAATTCCTGCAGCTACTTCTCCAGTTTAGCCTTCACTGATTATTAGTACAATTTTCAAAAATGTGTGAATATTTTGAAGAAAGCTTAATATGAAAGCACTCAAAATAATTTTATATAAAGATGTAATCCAAACATTATCCTCATGGTATAGAATAGGAAATTGCAAGCTATGGTTAACTAGATAAGCTCAATATTGATAAAATATTTTCAGCTAGCGTATAAAGGTGCTGTACTTCATAGGTATGGATATTCTATAAATATTATTTAAAACAGTGTTCCTTACTTGTTTTGGCTACTTATTTAATATCAAACATGAAGATGAACCTTTATATCAGCCTAAAACATGGAAATTTATGGATATTGTGTTATTTGTTTAAAAAAACATGTATCTTTGGCATGTATCAAGGCAAAATGTTATAAGTAAAATTGCAGGATATTTAATTTCAAAAAGACTGTGTTTACAGTGGTTGTTTTTCATCATGGTTTCAGATAATTACTCCCAGCAAAAGAAAAATGTCTGAAGCATCAATGATTGTTTCTGGGGCAGATAGATACACTATGAGAAGTCCAATACTTTTCAGCAACACATGTAAGTTTTATAGTTCTAAAAGTTTTCTAACAATTATTTTAAAGGAGGCATTTTTTAATTTGAGGAAATCTGAGCATAATTTACATAAAGGATAAGTTTGGTATATAAAAATTGATAAAATATGAACCACAAATGTCTTCTAATGGGAGGAAAAGTATAATGCTAACATATGAACAGAACAGTGTTCAAAATACTAATATTTGACAATAATTTGTTATAATTTAAGCAGGACACAGCATATCGTACTGGTTAAAACACTGAATTAACCAGGCCAGGTGGACTTAGCTCCCCACTTCCAGCTGTGTACTTTGTACAGGTTATCCTCTAGCTAAATTTAGAACCAGTTTTTTTCTATAAGTGGCACTTAAGTATCTCAAGTTGTTTAGAGGATTAAATAAAAATCACTCATTTAATAAGGAATCTAATGAAACTTTAAACAGTGCCTGATACATCCTAAGAGCTAAGTAAAAGTTTTAAAAAACCTGATACCGTGTACTAGTTTCTTTAAAGTCCTTAGTCTATATGACAACTTAACATTGACCTTCTGTTCTAAAAATCTAGTTGCCTACTGGCCAATTGCCTAGTATCCTACAGGCTCCTCAAACTTAATAGGTCCAAAATTAAATTAATCTTTCCACCCTCCCTGCAAATTTTTCCTTCACTTCTTATCTTGGTAAATTACATCTATATTCACTTACTTATCTGAGCCAGAAACCTGGGAACCATCTAAGAATGTTCATTTCTTACCTTCCTCATCTGAAAAGTACCTCAACAATAGCAATAGGTAAAAAAAAAAAAAAAAAAAAACCTGCAATCCTTGTCCTCCTTTTTAGCAATACCACCACGAAGAAGAAGAATTAAACCTCCACTGCAAATGACGAGTTCTGCAGAGAAATCTAGTGTTTCTCCAACATCAGAAAATGGAGTGGATAATGCTGCATCACTGAAATCTAGACCATCAGAAGAAAGACATAGGAGAGATAATACAGATAAAGTAACTTTACCTTGAAAGTGTTTTAAAAATTTTTTTTGAAGTAATTGTGGGAATAAGCATTTAACTAACTTCTTTTGCAAGCTGCAAATGTCTCATTTTGTTTAAAGCATTACCTTTTTTTCCCCTAAGTATCATTTATTGCTCTTGAAAGTAGAGTCCTTCTGGCATATGACTCATTTACTGTGCTTACAATAAAACTTATGAATATTCACTATAACTTGATTTACACATTTGGGAGCATAAATGAACTTGCCATAATTATATAGTTTATTATACAAATTAGTGACTGCTATAGGGAAGGCTGTGGTATAGGAATTTGAGATACAAGTGGACTGTGTCCTTAAGTTTCTCAAAATCTAGCATGAAAATTAGATAATAAGTTATAAGCATTCTCAGATGCACACATATAGGATGCAGTAGGAACCAAGTAGAGGGTCAAGTGCTTAACCCTGTAGCTAGATGTGAGGGTGAAGATCAGGAGATGCTTTTTAAGAAAATATGGAGAGAGAATTGACTTTTGAAAGGTCAATAAAGAGTCAAATGGATATTTGAGGAGAAGGGCATTTGTTCCAGGTAGTTGAAAAGACAGAGCAGGAAAGGATAAGAGAGAATAGTTTCTTCAAGAAACAGGAGGTAATCAGAGATGCAGATAAGCTTGTAAAGGAGGAACATCTAATAGCTTTTGTTTTTTCTGAAGGTGAAGATAGTGAGTTTCTCCTAGAGATCTGTTGAAGTACAGGATTCAGGGACATGTAAAGCTACGTGCAATGTAACGGAGAGGCCTAAGAATAACTGTTAGACAATGTTGAGGACCCAGTTTAAATATGACTTTTATAGCATAAATATGTTCATAAATATGTGCAATTTTCTCAAAGCTTAGTAGCCTTGGTGTTGATAGTAAGATGAGAACAGATGATGGATTCTTAAATTTTAAATGGGTATGTGGCAGAAAGAGTATGAAAGTTGAAGATATTACAAGAAAATAGTCAAAGTAATGGTTCAAGTTGTCTTAAGTGTTACTTAATAAGGGGATTATTTTTCAGTTGTGCGACATGGTCCTAAATGTTGTAGGATGATAGGCATCCTAGCTAGGATCATGCTTACCTATTGTCAGGAGAAACCCTCTGTCGTTGTAACAACCAAAACCACACCTGCGTATTTCCATAACGTTCCCCTCCCAGTGTGGAGAATCACGGGCTAGAGTAAGAAGGAGAGGCAGCCAGGATGAGGCAAAATATTTTAGACTAATGGAGATATTTTTCTGACAATAGTGGCAGATTTCTATTTGATCTGGATTAAGTGTGTATCTTTGGCTATGGAAATAGGGAAGCAAGCTGTAGGAAAGAAGTTACCTGGGCAATGCAGTAGATATTGTTATAAATAAAAAACTTACTAAACAAAAATCATCCTCTTCAATATCTGATAATTCTGAAAAAACAGGAAAAGTGAAATATAAGAAAGAATGGACCATATCAAACTCGACAAAGCAGGCTATGTAATCAGTTGCAGCAGGAGAGATTTCTCATGGAGAGTCTAGAAATTGTCAGTTACAGATGAAAACTGAATTATTCTAGCTGTGGATGTGATCAGAAAATTTATGCAATATTCTGCCTCATCTGCAGTGATAGTTTTCTTCTTGTGTTTTAGGATAGGGAACATTCAGAAATGGGCATAACGTTTATGAAATATATAAAAATAGTATCCAACTTTTCATATCAAGGCAGATTTAAAAGACTCAAACCTTAATACTCTAACGTTTAAATTGTTTTCATGTAACATCTTAAGTTTATGTTAACATGCTTCCTGTGTTTACAGCACATCAAAACTGCTAAGTGTGTAGAAAACACAGAAAATATGAACGTTGAATTCCCAAACCAAAATTTTAGTAAGTACCTTGTGGTTTAATTTAATTTTAGTCATTTTTTTTTTAAACATACTTCTCCCTGTATTTTGCTTTAACTCCACTGGCTTTCATTGATTTGAAAAAGATTTACAAAGAATTTGTTTGACTTTGTGCAAGGAATTTTTGAGGTTACAAAGAAATATACAGCCTTTGTTCCTCAGAAGTTTGGGTCTAAGAGGACGCAAAATCGATCAATCCATTCATCCTAATATGTGAACCTTTATAAATTTCTATACTAACTCCCCATCCCACTGCCAACTGCATGAAACAAAATGAAAATATAATAATATTTGTTTTATTTAGATGAACTCCAGGATGTTATACCTGATTCACAGGCAGTGGAAAAAAGAGATCATACTGCGTAAGTATGAGAAAATCATCAAATCGTTTAGTCTAATACTATTGCTGCTTTTAGTGAATACAACAGATTTGGAGGAAAAGGACTTTATATGATTAGAATGTAGCATTAATCATCTCTTAAGTGTTATGACAGCACAGTGGGGAATGATATATATGGTTTTTACCCCCATATGGACCAATATAACTCTTTTCAAGTGGAGAGACTTAAAATGAATGAGATTTTAAAAATGTATAAACAATGAATGTGTAGAAATTTAACTTAGTTTACAGTAGAACATGTAAGATAAGATATATTTACATATTATTTACACACATGTAATACATTGCTTTCAGTAAACTGACTGCATTAAAAATCAAGGTCTTAAAGTCATAGGGTAATGTTTTATAACATAGTAAGCAAATTAATTTATTTTCTAGATTACCTGGTGTTTTAGACAACATCTCTGGAAATAAAATGCACAGCAAATGGGCATGTTGGACACCTGTAACAAACATTGAACTATGTAATAACCAAAGAGCAAGTACTTCATCAGGAGACACATTTAATCAAGGTGAAACTTAATTTTGTCTATATATAATAGTTCAGTGTTAATTTCCTCAAATGTCTAACAAGCATTAAAACAAATTTAACAAATTTTACATATTGTCAACTTTTTAATTTAAAAAATTAATTTCTCATTTTTCCCAATAGATATTGTTATAAATAAAAAACTTACTAAACAAAAGTCATCCTCTTCAATATCTGATCATAATTCTGAAGAAACAGGAAAAGTGAAATATAAGAAAGAACGAACCGACCATCTCAAAATAGATAAAGCAGAAGTAGAAGTTTGCAAGAAACACAATCAACAACAAAATCATCCTAAATATTCAGGGCAGAAAAGTACTGAAAATGCCAAGCAGAGTGATTGGCCTGTTGAATCTGAAACTACCTTTAAATCGGTTCTCCTAAATAAGACAATTGAAGAATCGCTGATTTATAGGAAGAAATGCATATTGTCAAAAGATGTGAATACTGCTACTTGCGATAAAAATCCTTCTGCTAGCAAAAATATGCGAAGTCATAGAAAAGCAGGGAAAGAATTGACTTCCGAGCTTAATTCCTGGGATTTGAAACAAAAAAAAATGGTGAGCTTTTAATGTGTTCTTATTTTTGCATATCCATAAGATGCCTACTTGATAACATAAGAAAGAAGCTTGATTAATTGCTACACATTTAACATGTGTAGTACCTTGTTGTTTAATTCAGTGCCCAGACTGAGAATTCCTTCTTAAACTCCTCACTCACCTCTCTCTTGTCCTAGCTCTGACAGAACAGTAGTAGGCACATATCAGACATGTAAATATGTATAGAATTAATGAACCATGCAGTTCCTATCCTTTTTGGGTTCCTCCCACTCTTTCCTTTTGACTTGCATATAGAACTATTTGTACATTTCTTATAATTCTTACCTTTCTTTTTAATAAATGGTTATTTTTTTTCCTCTCTATGACTGTAACCATAGACTATGTTTTATTCAACATTTGTTTTCCTGCATGTCCTAGCACAGCCTTGTACACAGTAGCATCTCAAATATTTTTTGGATGAATGCATTTAACCTTGAGAAGGTTTTGCAAGAAAGTATGTAAATGGGTTGGAAGAGACTGTGTTCTATTGTAACTGTTACTCATCATTATTAGAGCTCCCACTTTCTTTTTCAGATTAATCATCTCTGGAGAACATCTCTAAGACATTTTTAGCTACTTTGCCACCAGACTTCCAGGGAAGAAAATTTTACTTTTTTGTAACAGTATGGGTAAATCATTTTTTCTTAACTATCAAAATGCAGATTAAGAAAAAAAATTTTAATTAGAATACATTTCCACTGCAAGTAATGCAATCTGCTTTTTGATATTTCTAAAATAATCCAGGTTTTGTAGGCTTTTATTTTCATTTATCTTCAGCAGTAATGCTGATACCTGTGTAGCCAGATTTCTAGAGTCAGTGTAAAATGTTCACACAATGTAACATCTCAATGTGCAAATTACATTTAAAAGATAATTTGCAACTGTATATAATTAGGCATTATTTTTCTCTACCAGTCTCCTTTAAAATATTTTTTACACCTGCAGCTCACTTTTTGTGCCTAATTTGACTGTTTTCTTCTTTAATCATATTCTTTTGGGTCCCTTTTTTTCTTGGATCCTAATACATTATTTTCTCTTTCTCAGCTGCTATTTACTTCCCTCAGTCCTAGGGGAAATAAGGTTCTTTTTGTCCAAACAAAGATCTGTCTTTAAATTTAAATTTTAAATTGCTTTCTTTGGTATTTAGAATAATTTCACATAATTTCCCTGAGCTAGTCATTTTTTTTTTTCTGGGAGCACAAAACCTAATAATCTTTTCTAAGCTGTGCTCTGATTTTAAAAAAAATCAACTGCCTGTTTTCAGAAATTGTCTTCAGTCCTTCATGGAGTCACTACCTGTATCCTATTTAGGATTTCCCACCAGTTCCATGAATCACTGTCTTCTATCTACCTACCTACCTACCTACCTATATATTCATTTATTATACTTCAAGTTCTGGGGTACATGTGCAGAACGTGCAGTTTTATTACGTAGGTATACATGTGCCATGGTGGTTTGCAGCACCCATCAACCCATCATCTACATTAGGTATTTCTCCTAATGCTATCCCTCCCCTAGCCCCTCACCCCGCAACAGGTCCCAGTGTGTGATGTTCCCCTCCCTGTGTTCATGTGTTCTTAACTCCCACTTATGAGTGAGAACATGGGGTGTTTGATTTTCTGTTCTTGTGTTAATTTGCTGAGAATGATGGTTTCCAGCTTCATCCATGTGCCAGCAAAGGACATGAACTCATCCTTTTTTATGGCTGCATAGTATTCCATGGTTTATATATGCCACATTTTCTTTATCCAGTCTATCATTGATGGGCATTTGGGTTGGTTCCAAGTATTTGCTATTGTGAATAGTGCCACAATAAACATACGTGTGCATGTGTCTTTATAGTAGAATGATTCATAATCCTTTGGGTATATACCCAGTAATGGGATTGCTGGGTCAAATGGTATTTCTGGTTCTAGATCCTTGAGGAATCACCACACTGTCTTCCACAATGGTTGAACTAATTTACACTCCCAACAGTGTAACAGCATTCCTATTTCTCCACATCCTCTCCAGCATCTGTTGTTTCTTGACTTTTTAATGGTCATCATTCTAATGGGTGTGAGATGATCACTGTCTTCTAAGGTAGCCATCTGTCTGATACTGTCTTTCTACTTATTGGATCACCCCAGAGCAACCTATGTTCTTAAATGGCACAGATTTCCCAGGCTGGCTCCAATTATACTGGAATTTCTGAAATCATACAGTATTTTAGAGAAGGTTCATTTTGGTACATTTCTATCAAGACAAGTAAACCATGTTTGCACTCTGATAATCTTCAGGGAACATTAATAACTTAGTACCTATTATATATAAGAACATATGGACTTCAAAATGGTTAAAATAGTAAATTCTGTGTTTACTAGAGTTTTGTGTATATCACTATAATTAAAAAACCTATATGCCTTATAACCAGAGAAAAGTAAATATAAAGTCAGGAGACCTCATGTCTTTAAGAATACTACTGTAGTTTATTAAAACTAAGTTATCTAAATTATGCTGAGAATAATTCTTATTTTGTAGTCCTTTTACTTTTAAAAATTTATTTTTGGAGCAATTTTAGTCCCAAAAATGAGTAGAAAGTATAGAGACTCCTCATACACTAATTTACCCATTCCCCTGTTGTTAACATCTTGCATCACTGTGGTACATTTGGTAGAATTGATGAGTCATTATTGATACATAATGATTGTTAACTCAAATGCTTAGTTTACATTAGGCTTCATGCTTTGTTATACATTCTGTGTGTTTTGACAAATATGTAGTGAAGTGATATATCTACCATTACAGTATTACACAGAATAGCTTCAGTGCCCTACCATTCCCCTGTGTTCCACTTGTTTGTACTTTCGACTAGGAATGTATTAAATCTATAGATCAAGTTAGAAAGAACTGACATCTTGACAGTATTGAGCTTTCTATCCATATATGTGGAATATCTCTTCATTTATTTAGATCTCCTTTGATTTCTTTCATCAGACTTTTGTAGTTTTTCTATTGTACATGTTTTGTTAGATATACATTTAAGTATTTCTTTTGGCAGTGCTAATGTAAATTGTATTGTGTTTTTGATTACAAACTCCACTTGTTCATGTCTGGTTTATAAGAAAGTGGTTGACTTTTGTATATTAACCTTGTAATTTGCAATCTTGCTACAATTGCTTATTACTTCCAGTAGTTTTGTTGCTGATTCTTTGAGATTTTCTACATAGAACAGTAAGGTCATTTGTGAACAAAGACAGTTTTATTTCTTCTTTCCTAATCAATATACCTATTATTTCCTTTTTCTACTTATTGCATTAGCTAAGAATTCCAGAACAATGTTAGAAAGAAGCAATGAGAGGGGACATTTTTGCCTTGTTTCTGATTTTAATAGGAAAAGCCTCTTGTTTCTCACCCTTAAGTGTGATGTTAGCTGTAACTGTTTTTGTAGATGTTCTTTATCAAGCTGAGAAAGTTTCCATTTATTCCTAGTTTGCTAAGAGTTTTTTATCATGAGTTTGTATTGGATTTTGTCAGATGCTTTTTGTGTATCAATTTATATTGAATATTTTAAATTAGCCTGTTGATATGATGGAGTACATTAATTTTCAAATGTTGAATCAGTCTTGCATGCCTAGAATAAATTCTACTTGGTAATAGGTGCGTAATTCTTTTTATAGGTTGTAGGATTTGATTTGCTGATACTGCTGATGTGACAGATTTTTGCATATGTGTTTATGGGAGATATTGGTTTGTACTTCTACTTGTTTGTAATGTCTTTGGTTTTGGTATTAAGGGGATATTGGCCTCATAGACCAAGTTAGGAAGTAGTTCCTACTCTTCTATCTTCTAGAAGATTGTGGAGAATTGGCATAATTTCTTCCTTAAATGTTTGATAGAGTTCACCAGTGAACTCTTTCTGGTGTTTTGTTTTGGTAGGATATCAAGTATTCATCCCATTTCTTTAATAGACATAGGCCTAGTCAGATGATCTGTTTCTGTTTACGTAAGTTTTGGTAGATTGTGTCTTTCGAGGAATTGGTCCATTTCATCTAGCCTATCACATTTGTGGGCATGGAGTTCGTAATATTGACTTATTATTTTAATGTCTATGTGATCAGCAGTGATGGTCCTTCTTTCATTTCTGATAGTAATTTTTCTCTTTCTTCTTTGTTAATCTGACTAAAGGTTTATCAATTTTATTGATCTTTTTAAAGAAATGGCTTCTCCTTTTTTCAGTTTTTTATTCTCATGGGTAGAAACATTTTAAAATGTCTACAAAGGACTCTGTAAAGTTCTGTTAAAATATTTATCTTGAGTTATTTCAATGCCTAACAAAGCTCAAACTTATTAAATAATTGACTTTATTTCTCTTTGCAGGTATAAATAGAACCAGATTTATCTTAAAAGTTTTTTTCAACCTTTATTTTCCTTTGAAGATTAACTGGTAGAGTTTAAAAGTAATTTACAAATTTTTTCAGAGAGAAAAGTCAAAAGGGAAAGAATTTACCCATGCAGCAGAATCCTTGATAAGCCAAATCAATAAAAGATACAAAACAAACGATGACATCAAGTCTACAAGAAAATTAAAGGAGTCTTTGATTAACAGGTATGTTCTTAAATTTCAGACATGAATATTTTTCTGACCGATATAACTATATTACACAATTTTAAAAAGGTTATTTTTAAACATAGGTTCAGATAATGTAACTTTTCAGTAGAAAACACATGGTTACTTAATACTTTTATAAATAGTAGGTGTTTACACAGGAAGGGAACTAAATTTGAAATTTGTCATTCTATTGTCTAGTTACATTTTATATAGGATCAAACATATATCAACACAACATACCATTTTAAAAATCTTTAAGATGTAGACATTGTACTTACTGAATCTAGTAATGAATAAACTAAATATATTTAAATACATTGCTTAGTGAAATACGAAATCTAACTAGATGTGAGAGTTTTTTTGTAGTAAATAGTACATTCTTTGCAGTCTTTCCAAAGATTGTGTTTATTACAGAATGTCCATTTACAGTCTGTCAGGTTGTTAATTCAAGTTTACGTTAATTCTGGCCTTACTATAGATCATGAATAAATGACTCTTATGGCAGAATCATTCATTTTAAATTCACACTTTCTGCTGCATTAATGATTCAGCTTTGAATGCTCTATTGTAAGTGCTATTTACTGTGAGTGAAGTAGCAAAAATATCAGACTATTACCGTTACATTTTGGTTATTTTTAACATTGAATATAGATTTAGTGATATAAATATGGTTTATCTAATAAAATGACTTTTATGAAAAATATTCTATTGATACTTAATTGCTTTTTCAATTTTGACAAAATCTTTTTTTACAGTGGTTTTTCAAACAAATCTGTTGTACAACTCAGTAAGGTAGGTGTTATTTACTTCACCAAATGTGTAGTCAAGCTCAGTATTTGACCATAAACACTAAAATAGCATAGTGGTAAAATGGAATTTGATAATGATGTTTTTAGCATATTGCTAAATGAATGATAACCACTGATAGGTTTAGTAGCAAGTACTCAGAAGAGCCCTCCAACCTTCTGTTTTTCAAATAAAATGGTTCTATTAGATATATGAGCATAATATTTTTACTTTTTGGTATATGATTCAGTATATCCTTTTCACTGTGTATGTGTATGTGTGTGTGTGTGTGTGTGTGTGTGTTAATAGCCGATCCCATCTCTCCTAACAATTAGATCCTACTGAAGTTCCAATTTTGTTTTAAAAAACCTTTACTCTTTATCCAGGCTTATAATATAAATTATCTTTTTTCTAATTCCTCACAGTTGCTCTCTGTGTCCACTTAATATTTAAAGTTTTGAAGTTCACCCTCTGTAAGTTCTTCTTGAATGTTTTCTCCCCTGTCTAGGCCAACTCCTATTAGCCCAGTTTCGGTTCTGATTTCTAATCTCTGGATTGTTACAATAGGCTTTATGTATTAATAATTTTCTTTGCCTCTAGCATTTCTCTGTATCAACCCATACATCACATTCACTACCAGCTTTTTTTCTTTCCAAAGCACACAGCTCCAATCATGCCACTTTCTTGTTCAGAAACCTTTTTTTGGTCCCTGTTGCTTATTGAATTAAATGGAAACATAGACTGCCTCACTTGTCCTTTTAAAAGATTGTCTTGTTTCTTAATTTTCTAGGCATGTCATGTTTAACTGAAACATGATAACTTGAGGTTTCCTGAAGTAAGTCTTTCCTAAGTATTTATTCTTTTTCCCTTTGCAGTGAACTTTGAACTTAAGTCAGCAGGCTCTCTCACCCTCTTATCTGATTATTAAAATATTTCTCTTTGCAAGTCTTGCTTTGTACCTTCCTTATGAAAACTTTCCAAGATGCCCTGACTCAAAAACCCATTTGGCAATAATTCTGAATCTGTACAATAGAGTGTTTTGGTACCTTTTACATTTTTATTTATTTTTGCTATTTTACTCATGGGTTTTTTTTTTTTCTTTCTTCTATTTTTTTCACTACACTTTATTCTGAATCATCTTTGTATTTTCTGTAACATTTTTGTGCTCACCTTTGTATCCTCTATAATACCATTGATACCTTTGGCTTATCTTCTTTAACATCTTTGCTCATTTTTACATATTCTGTAACAGCACACAAAAGATGCAACAGATGAATGAACACGTGTATGCAAGCACTGGTAAAAACAAGACTGGGAAGGATAAGTCAGATAAATGATCAGGGAAGTAATATATTGAGAGAACCTTTTTAAAATAATGCAAATAGTTCTATATAAAATAGCTGAGAGAAATAAATTGAAGATGAGTCACACAATAAAATTAATACTTTAGGTTTTAATATTTCTAACTTACTAGATATTTAGTCTAATTATTTCTGATCAGTAATCATTAATACAACATATTACAATTAATAATTTACTAAATGTTATTTTATTTAACTTCTTTTCTGCCCTCACTACTTTGAGATCTGGTTGTGTATCTTTTTAGTTGTAGACTGTATGAATAATATAACACATTTTTTTCCTAACAATAGTTAATTGATAGCTTTTTGACTCTCTTATATGAGATTTTACTTAAACCTTAGCCTCTCAAAGTTTTCTATTTAAGAGTTTAAAGCAAATGAAAGTCCAAAACAAAGTAGAAGCATGCTTGGTTTGTGATCATGGCATCACCAAAATTTAGCTTGTAGAATTCCAGTAAGGAGGTCATTTATCTACATACAACAGTGTCAGTAAGTATTAAGGTTAAAGGATTTTATTAGATTTACAATATTTTCTGTTACATTTTTACTATTTAAGTCTTCAGTATTTTAAAAAAGTAGTTTTCTTATTGTATATATTTAAGGTATATAACATGATATACATAGTGAAATGGTTACTATAATCAAATTAATGTATTCATTCATCTTTGTGTGTATGTGGCAAGGACACATAAAATCTACTCTTGGCAGATATCCCAAATACAATAGGTTGGTACAACAACCTATTATATAATACTGTATTATATAAAGTTGGTGTATTATACAATACTATTAATAGTCCTTATGTTCTGCATTATATCTCTAGACTTATTCATCCTACAAATCTGCAACTTTGTATCCTTTGATCTCCCTCTTTCCTTCCCCCTGCCATCCTCTGGTGACCACTGTTTTATTCTCTTATTTCTATAGATTTGACTTTTCTTTCTTTCTTTCTTTTTTTTTTTTTTTTAAAGATTCCACATACAAGGGAGATCATGCAGTATTTTTCTTTCTGTCTGGTTATTTCGCTTAGCATAATGTCCTCTTGTCTTGGTTCATCCATGTTATAGCAAATTTCAGGATATACTATTTTTAAGGCTCAATATTTCTTTGTTGTATATATACACGCACCACAATTTCTTTATCCATTCATATGTCAGTGAATACTTTGTTTCCATGTTTTGCTTATTATAAATACCACTGCAATGAACATAGGAATGCAGATTTTTTTATTTTTATTATTATTATTTTTTGAGACATAGAGTCTTGCTCTGTTCCCCAGGCTGGAGTGCAGTGGCGTGATCTTGGTTCACTGCAACCTCTGCCTCCCAGGTTCAAGCAATTCACCTGTCTCAGCCTCTTGAGTAGCTGGGACTACAGGCGCATGCCACCATGCCCAGCTAATTTTTATATTTTCAGTAGAGACAGGGTTTCACCATATTGGTCAGGCTGGTGTTGAACTCCTGACCTCAGGTGACCCACCCACCTTGGCCTCCCAAAGTGCTGGGGTTACAGGTGTAAGCCACTGCACCTGGCTCTAGGAGTGCAATTATACTTATGGGTGGTGATTTAATTTATTTTGCATTTATTTTTATTCAGTTTAAGGAGAATGTTACAAATGTCAGATTTATATTAGTGAAAGCACAACTAGAAAAATATTTAAAAATTGCACATTATTTGGCACATAGAGTAATGTACAAGTTTTTTGTTGAGGTAAAATACACATATAAAATTTACCATCTTTATCATTTTTAAGTGTGCATTTCACTGGTTATATATAAATATATAAATATATTTTATATAATTTATATTTATATATAAATATATATTTTATATAATTTATATTTATATATAAATATATATTTTATATAATTTATATTTATATTTAAATATATATTTTATATAATTTATATTTATATTTAAATATATATTTTATATAATTTATATTTATATTTAAATATATATTTTATATAATTTATATTTATATTTAAATATATATTTTATATAATTTATATTTATATATAAATATATATTTTATATAATTTATATTTTATCCCTTAGTTCCCCCCCTACTCTTTCCTACTCTTCCTGGCCTCTGATAATCACTGTTCTATGCCGTATCGCCATAAGATTCACTTTTCTAGCTCCCACTTATGATTGAGAACATGCGATATTTGTCTTTCTGTGTTTGGCTCATTTCACTTTACTTTGGCTTCCAGTTACATCCATGTTGCTACAAGTGACAGGATTTCATTCTTTTTTTATTGCTGAATAATATTCCATTGTATATACACAGACCACATTTTCTTTATGCATTTATCCATTGATGGACACTTAGGTTTCAATAATGCTGCAGTAAACATGGGTGTGCAGATACCTCTTTGGTATATTGATTTCTTTTCTTTTGGATGTATACTCAGTAACTTGCTGGATCATACTATAGTTCTATTTTTAGTTTTTTGAGGAATCTTCACACTGTTGTTCACAGTGGTTGTACCACCATTTGCATTCCACCAACAGTGTATGAGACCCACATCCTCACTAGCATCTGTTATTGCCTGTCTTTTTGGTACAAGCCATTTTAACTGAGGTGAGATGACATCTCAGTTTTTGATTTGTGTTTCTATGATGATTAGTGCTGTTGAGCATTTTTTCATATACCTGTTATCCATTTAATGATTTTTTTATAACCCTCTTTTGTATTTAGGAAAAAGTTCAGAAAAAAAGCTACAGAAAACTGAAGACTACTTTTGTCAATGTTACTTCTGAATGCCCATTGTAAGTATTTTTTGTAAATAATTTTCATTTTCTTCATATTTGAAGAGACTACACGTATTTAAGTGGAGCTAATATTTCTCTTCATTATCACAGGAATGATGTTTACAATTTTAATTTGAACGGAGCCGATGACCCTATCATAAAACTTGGAGTAAGCTAAAAATCAATAGATACTTTGTATTTACTGAGAAGTTACATTGTGTTTACCGTGCTGTTATTAGATAGTATGTTTTTAATGTGCATCCTCTTACATGCTTTAAGTTTTTTAAGAAATAGGTAATAATATTTTGGATAACCAGCCTATGTATATTTAGGTGGCTTTTTTTTCATTTTTTTTTTTTTTTTTTGGAATAAGATAGAGAAAAACAAGCAATTGTGGGGTAGAAAGCCTTCACTACCAAGAAAATCACCTTTCTTATTGATGAAAAGTAAAACTCTTATTTTTATTATATTAGTTTTCTTTTCAAATACAAATATTGTAGTAAAGTTAATTTTATGTCAAATCTTATTATTTTGTGAAGCAAAACTAGATTTTATGTTTATTCCTTTTAATTCTTGTTTGACATTGACAACTCTTTTTTTATGTTTATTTACAATGCAGATCCAAGAGTTTCAAGCTACAGCTAAAGAAGCCTGTGCAGATAAGTCGATTAGATTGTAGGTATTTTTATTCTATTAAAATATTCTCATCTTTTTTTTCCTTTTAAATATCTCTTCCCAGTCTTAGAGTTTTTTTTTAACAAATGAGAAGAGTGAATTAAAAATGCCAGTTGTTATTATTCCCATTATGATTCTGTTACTTCAGCATGTACTCTAAATTAATATGCAAATTATCATCACTTTGAATATTAGTTTTATATCCTAGATCATGAAGCTGAAAAGAATTAGTAGTTCTTTAATCTAACATATAGTTATTTTATAACTGAGGTCAGAGAGGATAAGTGGCTTGGCCAGAATAATATAGCTAATTAGTGAAAAAGTTAAGACTGAAAACTCAGGTCTAATTGTCCATTGTGTGTTACCTTAAGAAAACAAGTATGAAGGGTATTTTTTAATTAATACATATTTTTGTTTAAGGGTAGGTCCAAGGAATCATGATGAACTTAAATCTTCTGTCAAAAAAAAAGATAAAAAAGTAAGTTATAATATCTCAATATGTCTATTAGAAAGAGTATTTCTCTGAATTTTTAATGTTAAAGATTATCAAAAACAAGAAAACAAAAATATTTTGATTGTTTTATTTATGCAACTATCCACATTCCTATTATGAATTTTCTTATTGTCTTTCAGCTATTTGTAATCATCTAATAAAAGAAATGACAAGTTTAGTTTTTTTTCTATATGTACTGTTTTAACTTTGAATTAATAACATCAACACCAAAATGCAAATACCACTATCTGATCTGGTTTTCCAAGTGACTTTCTTGGATAGGTTACTAATGCCATCCTAAATTAGGATGTTGTTTTTTGTTGTTGTTGTTTTGGTTTAACTTACCTTGCATGATATAATGAGATGTAGTATTTCTTCATGCATTTCAAACTTTTTTTTATAGATTATAACAAATCCTCAAAAGAATCTATTTAGTGATACTGAAACAGAGTACAGATGTGATGACAGCAAGACTGATATTAGCTGGCTAAGAGAACCCAAATCAAAACCACAGCTAATAGACTATAGCAGAAATAAAAATGTGAAGAATCATAAAAGTGGAAAATCAAGTAAGAAATTATCTTTTGGAGAAATGTTGCAAATGATTTTACAATTTATTTCAATTATTTAAAATGCTTTAATATAAGCTTATTTTATTTAGACTGTTCATTACTACATACTTCCATGGATAGGACAAAACACTACAATTTTTATGTTTTTTGTTTTATTATTTTGGTAATATGGTTATATTTAAATTTTATTTTTAATAGGACCTTAGGGACACAGATAATGATTTATCATAATCCTTGGCTCATGATTCCCATCACTTGTCTACTCATGGCCCAGTATTATCCAGTTATTTAGCTAATTATTGTGAGTAATATACCAACTACTCATGAACTCAACACCTTTAAGATCAAGGCTTGAACTTTGACACTAACCTATATATATTTACATTTATTTACATTTATGTGTTTTTGTATAAAATATATATATATTTATATGTGTGTATATATTTTTACTAAATATCCCATCTTTTTGCTGCACCCAGCATGCATCCTTTTTAAGGAATTTATATAGACACAAAAAATATATCAAAAGGCAAACAATTTTCTTCCAGATTTTTTTTTTTTTTTTTTTTGCCTAAGTTTTCCACAAAGTATTTTCCTAGAAAGTGGTTTCTGCTTTCTCTTTGTGATAGTGAATCTCTTGAAGTACTTGGTATGAGTTTCAGGTATAAGTTTTGGCTAGAGAGAATTACTATTTTCACAGCTGAACATCAATTTCAATGTTTGCTAAAACAAAGATTTTATATGTTCCATTTTTAAAATAAGACTTAACTCTGTGATTTTCAATTAAATGTATATTTATTTTAAAGGCATCAGCTTTTATTTTATTTCAGGATTAAAAATAACCAGTAGTTACCTAAAAGTAGAAGTGAATTTTGGCATGTGTTTAGAAATGAAGCTGAATCTTAAAATTTCAGGTGAGAGGTCACCAGATACCTGAGGAAGTAAGGCAGCAGGATTATCATATATAAAAGGGAGAGAAGTATGGAATAGCATAGTATAATCAGGGAATGCAGTATTAAGGTATTTGGTACATAGATCATATTTGTGGGAAAATGGTGAAAGGTGAGGCTAGATTGCATCGTAGTCTGAACCTTGAAGCAGCCAAAGATAAATATAATAAGACTCACATGCCCTCAGGGACCATACAGTCTAGTGGGAAGATGTACAAATAAAAACATTTATAACATAAAGTAGAAGATTAGAGATCTCAGGAAGACGTTAGAGGTTAGAATACTGTCATCACTAAATATTTATGAAATTGAAATTCTGTATGAATTCTTTTGTTTAAATTATTGAACAACTACAAGTTAATGTGTTTGAGTTGACTTATTTCCAAGATTAGAGGACCTTTCTTCCAAAACAGCTTTGCTTCCTTTGCTTAGATAATCTCATTTCTTAGGTTTCAGAGACTATTTGGAAAGATACTTGAAAGGCAAAAAAGGGAAGTGGGACTAAAGCTGCTATCAATAATATGGATAAATCTTATTAACATAGTGATGTATGGAAAATAAATCATAGGATATACAGGACATGATATTTTATAAATCTTATTATATCGTTTAGAGATATATATCTGTGTAATAACACTTGTTTTTAAAGCAAGTAACTAAGACCTGCAGATTTCAGGACAGTAATTACCTTTTAGCAGAAGGGACACGGAGGATGGTATAAGAGAGCATACGTAAGTAGATTCAGCATTATCCACAATCTAGTTCTTAAATTGACTGGTAGATTTATAGGTGTTAACTTTATAACTTATGTTGACATATTCTCTTATATGTTTAAAAAGTTCTATAAAATAAAGGAGTGGGAGGAAAACTGGCAATTCATATCATACCAAACACTATACAGTAAAAGTTATCAATTATTGAAAATTACATTTTTAGATGAGTTTAAAGATGGTGCCAATCAGAGATGTGGTGCAGTTGGGCTACTAAAAAGTTCTGGGAAAGGAAAAGCTTCCAAAGTAGTGTATCATTGTGAGGCCAGATTCTTCAGCAGAAGGGGTGAGGAGAAGATTATGGTGTCAGGAGGGCTGGTATCCTGGTGGCCTGAAGCCACATGGAGGTTCACTTATTAAATGCTAACAAATGCTTTAAAAACTTACTGTTTTTTATTATTTTAATTTAAATATGCTGAAATGATGTTCTAATAAATTTAATGCCCATTCTTATCTACTGTGAAAATTTAACCTTATTTTTCTGAATTGCAGGATCATCCTTGGAAAAGGGACAACCAACCTCTAAAATGGTAAGCCAAGAAGTTTGTGTTCAAACATCCCTTTACAATTACTTTTTCTTGTCATATGAAAATAATTCATCATCTCATAATTTTATCCTTGTTATCAGTTATGTGTTTTATGTACTTGTTCCTCCTTTTGCACACTTTCTCCTGACTTATTTCTTTTTAAATCACATTGGCCTTTATTGGACTCCATTTTATTCTGTGCTTTTAGGTATTTTTTTAAATCTCTTTCACTTCAGTTAGTATATATCAGGCTTCTCAGGGATTTAATGGTAGGGATACAGACATGGTAAAGAAGGTAACTGGAATGGGAAGATAAAATCCATTAATTTAAAGTATGTTAATCAAGAATCGTTCTTACAAATATTTTACGTAAAGCTTGTCACAGTGCCAATTTTATAGCAAATTGCTTGTATTTCTTGTGCCTCAAATATTGATCAATAATATTCAGGAATTTTTTTCCTAAAGACACCCAGTAAAAATATCACCAAAAAGATGGACAAGACAGTTCCGGAAGGAAGAATCAGACTTCCACGAAAAGCAACCAAAACAAAAAAAAATTATAAAGATCTCTCAAATTCAGAATCAGAGTGTGAACAAGAATTTTCACATTCATTTAAAGAGAACTTGCTAGTAAAGGTAAATACAGTTCAGATTAATTTCTAAAAGCCTCTTAAAATATTAAACATATCTTTTTGTAAAAAATGTCAAATTTATCTTGTTACTTCTTAAGAGTTAACTTCCTATGTGACAAAATTTAATAATTCTAGAAATTTGCCCTTAGGCAATAGTTGGCATTTTTGTTATAAAACAGATGTCTGCATCTAGTGAAATTATAACCTTATGATAGTATCTTTGAAATGGAGAAGTACTTAATCTTCTAAAATTAGGCTTTAATAAAGTATAGCATGGAGAAGTTGTCCATCTGTTGAGTGAAAGCAAAATATTGGTGTCTGAGGTTCTTCTCACACACTGGCTCACCTGTCACCATCCCTGACTTCTTCCTTATGTCTCATAATGTCCAGACACTTTCCCGGTCACCTGTTCTTGAAAGCAAAGTTATTTATTTGTCTGGCAGTCCATCATCTATAGAAGTAATGAGATGTCAGTATAATTTCATTTTTTTCATCAATATTCAATAGTTTTCTGTAACTCCAATTATGGGAAAAATATATATACTTACATATATTACTATATATAGTAACCACTGTACATATACACATATAGTGTATATGTATAGTATATAAATATATGTAGTGCTTACAATGTGCCAGTTGCTATATTAAGCACTTTACAGATTTAATGTCTTAAAATCTCATAAGTACTATAGGTAATTAGTACTATTACTGTCATCCCATTTTACAACTGAGAAAATTGAGGCTCAGAGAGAAGGAGCTTGCTCAAGGTCACACAACTAGGAAGTGGTAGATCTAGGATTTGAAACCAGAGAGTCTGGCACTAAAGACAGGTTTCTGACCTGTACATTGTGCTGATTTGACATCATAAATTTCCATCTCTTCTTGTTCGCAATCTTGTTATCTCTTACCCAAAAGACTTTAAAGACTTCCTAATTTTCTATCACTTTTTTTTTTTGAGACACAACCTCGCTCTGTCACTGGGCTGGAGTGCAGTGGTGTGATCTTGGCTCACTGCAACCTCCGCCTCCAGTGTTCAAGTGATTCTCCTACCTCAGTCTGCCTAGTAGCTGGGCTAATCTTCTTTGAACCCTCAAAGAAGGCTATTTGTATCTCTTAAGATATTTATTATAGTAAATGTATTATATTCTCCTGGGAATTTGTCTTATGGCTTCTAGTATATTAGAAAGTCTTTCACTACTCATATCTAGGTCCTTGTTGTACCTGTATGTGGTAATATACAACCTTTAATAAATATTTGAATATAATTTTTTTATGTGTCCAAGTGTAAATATTTGTACTTGAGTATAATTTGAAAGTTATTGATACATTTAGGAGGAGAATATCCATTCCAGAATGAAAACCGTAAAGCTACCCAAGAAACAACAGAAAATCTTCCGTGCTGAAACAGAAAAGGAACTATCAAAACACTGGAAAAACTCATGCCTACTAAAAGATACTATACGAGATAATTGCCTTGACTTATCTTCTAGATCTTTATCTGGCAGTCCATCATCTATAGAAGTAACGAGATGTCAGTAATAACTTCCTTTTTTCTTTACTTGAATATTCAATAGTTTTCTATAACTCTAATTATAGGAAAATACAATTTTGAGGGACATTTGTAATTATAGTAATTAAAACTTCATTGTTAAGCTAGTTAATGCTAGTAACTTGACTTTTGATAACATGGGAACAATGCTACTAAGATACTGAAGTTTTTCATGTTAGGAAGTTAAAGATCAAATGCTTTAATGTGGAAAATATTTAGTCACAAATTATAACTTGAAATCTTAAATACTTAATTTTAATGTGCTTTTTTAGCTCAATATATATTTAATAACATGAGAATTTATGGATAATTCTGTTTTCTCTATTTATATTTCATTGACAAAAGTCCAAGGAATATCTTGGACCCACAGTGGATTAATACTGTATACAGATGAAGTTTTGCTTTTACTTTTAAATAATTGGTAAAGAAAAGTTCATATTCTTTAGAGCTCTGGTATATGTGTATGCCTACTAGTATAGAAAGTATAAGCTTGCCCTTTTTATACCATTTTTATTTCCTTGCAAGGACATTTTAAAGCATTTCTAAATGCTAATCGTTTCAGTTAAAATGCAAGACTTAAATCAGTTAGTATACTTCTGCTTCCTCTAAAGTAGCTATTGTGTTCTCAGTACTAAGGACCACTATAAAATTTCATATAAGCACATACTCAGAAGACAGATGTACATGCCCTGATTTGATCTGAAAATTGAGGATTTATTTATATTAAGATTTATTCCAGCAATAAATTTTCTAATTTTTATGTGAAAGATGTAGAGCAGATGATTTCTCAAGGCTTTTTCAATCATAAAATTTTGTTACATTAATATATAACACTATCAGCTATGATGTCAAAATACTCAAGATAATAATTAGGTTGATCCTTATATTTCAGGTCATACTGTAGATATTTTTGTTGGAAAATGTTTTGAAAGTTCTTCTGGTTACAAGTACATTTTAAATTCAGCCATTATTGTTTTTCAGTCTTATAAATATTTTAAATATAACTTGGTTTTAAGTTTTTCAAAAGGTATCCTTTTTTATAGGCAAGATTTGAAGATTTGACAAATCTTTATATTCTTAGGATTTAAATTAATCATGCTATTTCTAAAGCAGACATCAATGATAGCGCTTGCCATCTGTTTTCTTGTGTTTTTTGATGCAATGTAGGTGTAGAGAAAATAACAGAAAAGGATTTTATTCAGGATTATGACTGCATAACAAAATCTATATCACCTTATCCAAAAACTTCATCACTTGAATCCTTAAATAGTAACAGTGGAGTTGGAGGTACAATAAAGTCACCCAAAAACAATGAGAAAAACTTCCTGTGTGCAAGTGAAAGTTGTTCACCAATTCCACAACCACTGTTTTTGGTGAGAATGTATATATATTTTTTTCTTTATCAGATATATCTGAAGGTAGTAAGTCATTTTCCCTATCTTAATCGGATACACATTGCTTGTCTATTTAAGGTTTTGGGTTTGGTCTAGGGTCTTGGGGGAGAGGGACATGATGACAAGAGAGAGATAGTTGCCAGTCTTGATGAACCTAACAGACAATAAATATATAGCTATACAGGAGGAAGAATGTGGTAGCAGGAGAGTACAGTAGTTTCTCATTGTCTGTGGTTTCACTTTTTGAGGTTTCAGTTACCTACAGTCAACTGTGGTCTGATAATATTAAGAAATTGCAGAAGTAAACAATTCATATGTTTAACATTGTGTACCATTCTGAATAGGGTGATGAAATCTTGAATCAACCCTTTGTCCAGTGTATCCATGCTGTATACCCTACCTGCCTGTTAGTCACATAGTAGCCATCTTGGTGATCAGATCAACTGTAGAGGTATTGCAGTGCTTGTGTTATATTGATGCTGACAATTCAGATGGGCCAAAGAAAAGCCATAAAATATTCCTTTAAGTGAAACGGTAAATATTCTGTGCTTGATAAGGAACCAAAAATAAGGTATGTTGAAGTTGTTAAGATCTATGGTAAGAATGAATCTTCTTTCTGTGAAACTAGGAAAAAGAAGTTTGTGCATAGTATAATAGGGTTAGGTACTATCCATGGTTTCAGAAGGGTCTACTATATTTTAAGAAGAAATGGTACATATAATTTGATACATAGATGAGGAAGAATGAAGAATTTCTTTTCAACATATATTTACTTTTTATATCCTACCATTTACCTGTTAAACTTCCTTATAAACACCTAAACCAAATATTGTAATTACACTGTTTTCAACTAAATTGTCCATTTACTTTGTCAACATTGTAATTTTTGTAACTAAAGGTTATTAAAGGCCATAGAGTTTATGGTGAAATCTGAAAGAAGTACTTGCATTGCAAGAATAAGCATATTCAGATCTAGAAAATGTGTGTAGTTCTAATGTGTAGAACAATTAATAGTACCTCTTAGGAAGTGATCATTCCTACTACAAAACTCTTATCTGTACTCTGTATAGTAATCACCCCTTATTCTCAGGGAATACGTTCCAAGACCCCCCCACAATGGATGCCTGAAATGGAGGATAGTAATGAACCCTATATATACTATCTTTTTTTCCTATACATACATACCTATGATTGTTTAATTTATACATTAACTTATAAATATGCAATTTAAGTTATTACAATGACAAAACAGAACAACTATAACAATACATCACTACACTTGCTTTTGGGGGCCATTATTTAGTAAAATAAGGGTTACTTGAGCACTGCAATATCTCCAGTCAATCTGATAACTGAGATGGCTATTACTTGACTAACAGGCAGGTAGCATATACAGCATAGATATGCTGGACAAAGTGATGATTTTCATATCCCAGGCAGGAGAGCAGAATGGCCAGAGATTTCATGGCA
>NC_045453.1:32524349-32634046 GCF_002776525.5 Piliocolobus tephrosceles | reverse complement strand
TTTCATATCCCAGGCAGGAGAGCAGAATGGCCAGAGATTTCATGGCACCACACAGAATGGTGCACAATTTGAAACTTATAAATGATTTCTGGAATTTTTCATTTAATATTTTTGGGCTATGGTTGAGCATGAGTTATTGAAACTCTGGAAAGCAAAACTGCAGCTAAGGGGGACCATTGTGTGTTAGACAGATAAAAGTGGAACTATGCTGTTTAAAGTCGAGGTAGGAGATCTAAACCCTAGATCTACCTAGCCTCCCTCACCTCCTTCCCTCAAATAATCCCCAAGGCATATTTTCAAAACTGAGTTTCTACAGACCACAATTTGAAACCCATTTTCACACTAGTGAAATTCACACAAATTCTCCTGTGATCCTTTATCAATATAGTCGGCCCTCCATATCTGTGGGTTCCACATCTGTGGATTCAACCACAGACAACACTATATATTTTAAATTGTGTCTGTATTGAACATGTACAGACTATTTTTCTTGTCACCATTTCCTAAACAATACATATAACAACTATTTAAGAGTATTTACATTGTATTAGGGTAGCATAAGTAATTTAGAGATTACTTATGTATATGGGAGGATGTGTATAGGTTATATGCAAATACTGAACCATTTTGTATCACAGATTTGAACATCTTCTGATTTTGATATCCACAGGAGGTCCTAGAACCAATCCCAGTGTTTCTGTCATTCTCATTTGCCCCACATCCTTTAATCCCGTCAGTGTGCCACCTTGCAAAATCTCCAAACCTAGGTAATCCCCACCCATCATCTTTGATGCTACTCTGCATTAGATGGAATTTTAATAGTTACATTCATTGGCTGGACACTCATGAGACATTCCCCCCATGCTTCCCCTTTACTGTCAACTCTTAATAAGGTGTTGGAAATTTGCTTTATGCAGTAGTTGAACCTGCTTACACTCTCAACACTGCTATGAGATAGTGCTCATTTCTCTACAGTTTTAACTAACTAGGTGTTATCAGATGTTTCTGCTTTTGCCAGTCTGGTAAGCATAAAGTTGTGTCTTTAATTGGCATTTTCCTAACTCATGGCATCAATGAGTATTTTCACATGATTTTGGCCATTTTGTGAATTCCCTGTTTTCTTATTTTTAAATTGCACTGTTTGATTTTTCTTACAAATTTGTATGAGTTCTTAATATATTCTGGATATTCTTTATTTGTTGTATATGATGGAAACATTCTTTTCCTACTATGTATATTTTCACTTAATTACACAACTTCCCTATGACAAAAGATAGGATATAATCAAATTTACCAATCTTTTGGGTTGTTCAAGAAATCTTCCCCTAAGCTATTGTCACAAAAACATTTTCTTATAAAAATATTAGTTTTGATTTTTAAATTTCAGGTTTGAGTCTCTCCAGGCTTTCTTTTTCATATGGATATCAAATTAGTGCAATATCAGGAGTGGAATAATCTTAATTTAGTCATAGGCCGGTGATCACATGGGCCTGGATTAGGCACTATTAGATTTTACTGTTTACTGGCCTGTTTATCTGTCTCTGTGCTAATACCACCATTGCTTTAATTAGGGTCATTTTACATTTATAGGGTGTCACATACCCCCTGCCCCACCATTCTTCAGAATTCTTTTGGCCCTTTACTGATTCATATACATTTTAGAATTCATTTGTCTAAGGGAAGAATTGCCATTTTTCAATATTGATGTTGATCTTTCTTAGCTAAACATCATTTATCTCTCCAGTTTTTCATCTTATTTCCTACAAAGTTGGGCAAAGTCTTCTACAAAGGAAATTATGCACCTTGTTGGATTAATTCTTAAGTATCTTATGGGTCTTCTTTTTGCTGTATTAAAAAAAATCAGACCTTTTTTTTTTTAATTACATTTTCTGAGTTTTAAAATTTTTATATAGAAAAACTACTGGTTGTTTTTATCTCCAACAACCTTGCTGAATTTTATCATAATTGCCTAGATTCTCTTGGCTTTTCTGTATAGACAGCCATATAAACTGTTACACATAAAGATTGGAACAGAAAATGCAAAAAAAAATTCTTATTCATGTTCTTGTTAAGGTGACTTTGACCTCTGGAGCATAGAAACTGTACTAGCAGGGATCCTTATCTACAGGTTTTGGTCATCAAATACTCTACTTGCCTAAGGATTTTTTATTTTTAGTTATGAATTGAAACTGAATTTTTGCAGGGAATTAGGTAGTTTTGAAGTTTTGCTTTAATGTTTTTTATTATGTTTATGTTCAACTCTTTTTGAGGGGGGGCTTTGAACAATTTTGTAACTACTTTTGGGTTTTTGTATGTCTTCATTCATAGCCCAGACATACTCCAACTAAGAGTAATACTATTGTAAATAGAAAAAAAAAAAGTTCTCTGGTACTTACACAAGAAACACAAAACCATAACAGCTATTCAGACGTAAGCAGTTATAGTTCAGAAAAACGGTTTATGGAAATTGAATCTCCAAATATCAATGAAAATTATATACAAAGCAAAAGAGAGGTAAGTATGGTACTATAACTTATAAATTTTCCTTAAACTACAATGGTTCTTGTAAGACTCAGATTACTGACCTTTAGTGGTAATTATAGTATTTTAATGCCTTTCAACTGTTATTACCTGCGAATCTGATTTTCAAAGTATATAGAATGGCTTGATCATAGAAAAATATTTTTTGATAGAAAAAAGTTGAAACTTTTAAAATGGGAGTAGTAAGGTCTTAAATAGTGAGGATATCACTGCTGAACTCCGGATTGCATATTTATAATTGGCACTTTCTGGTTTCATGAATATATAGGTATTTGGTTGAACTTCCTGCCACCATAAAAGCCCATCCATCCATCAATAAAAATATCTTAATAACCTGTAAAATATAGAAAATCAAGACAATTTTACAACTTGGAGAGGGCTGGGATTTGAGCTAGACCTAAGTGGATGGGTAGGTATATGTAGATTAAGTGGAGAAAAATCAGTAACCTATGTAAAGGTTACTAAGTAAAAAAACCTGTATATTCAAATAGTATAATATAAGGTTAGATGTGAAAGACTGGTTTGAAAGAAGAATAGTTTAAACTTTAGTTTTCTGTGGTTCCTCATTTCCTGACTCAAAGAAATGAAAAGCAGGAATAGAAAAAAAAGTAGCTCACATCACAGCTATTACAAGAAGATTGAGGTCAACTTAGAATCAAGATTAACACATGGTAAATATTAGAGATGAAAAGGAAGGGATAGAAACACTCTGAGAAATAATTGACAGCATTTAAAATTATTGGCTTTGGGTTTGAGAAAGATGATGAAATGTGAATCGAAACATATTTACAGAATTATTTTCTAATTTCTAATACATATTTTAGGAAAGTCATTCAGCATCTTCATTATCCAAGTCTAGTGAAGGAAGAGAGAAAACGTGGTTTGAGATGCCCTGTGATGCTACTCATGTATCAGGTTTGTAGTCATAGTCTTGCTTTTTAAAAAATGATTACTGAAATGCATGATATTTCATCTAAAGGAATTACGTCTTTTTAAGTCATACCATTATTTAACTTAATGGAAAAAGAAAAAAACTAGGTAGAATTGAATACATAATTACCTAAAACATAATAAAAATACTTAGTGGAAACAAAGGCTTTTTAAAATAAAAGCAAGAAAATATTAGGTATTTTTAATGAAAATAGTAGCACTTTTAACTTTCTTTAACTATTCCTAAGGCCCCACTCAACATCTTGGTCGCAAACGGATATACATAGAAGATAATCTGAGTAATTCCAATGAAGTAGAAATGGAAGTGAAAGGAGAAAGGAGAGCAAACTTGCTTCCCAAAAAACTGTGTAAAATTGAAGATGCAGATCATCATATCCACAAAAGTAGGTAGATCAGTAGCCTGTATCAAAATGCAGTTATTTGGAAGGTGGTTCTTATATTTTGAATGAGTCTATTTACAAAACAAATTTGTAAAGACAACTTCAGATATGTCCAAGATGGATGATGCTTTATTGCAAAGTTCACATTTATATGAATAATTGTTGTAGTAAGGGTCTTATATACCCATAGATCTCCCTCATCATTCTATCACTTATCACATTTAGGTTTTACTAGAGTATGAATTTACTGATGTGCTAGTACCTCATTAAATACTTAACAATAATGTGGAACTAGTTAAAAAGCAGTTAAAAAATAATCCATAAACGTTCCAGCTTAAAGTAGTCATTTCTGCTGTAATAGCCATACCAAAAAGTTTGTTTTATAAATCAGAATAATCTCATTTTTAAATTAAAAAAACATAAGGAACTCTTCTGCCTTTGATTTCATAATCCATAGGTTTCACATAGATTCAGAAAATAAGATAGATTTTGTTCTTAGCCTAATTACAAGGCTAAATTTACAGTAATGCATATTTTATTTTTTAGTGTCTGAAAGTATATCTTCATTATCAACAAATGACTTTTCTATTCCTTGGGAGACCCGGCAAAATGAATTTGCAGGTACAGAGATGACTTATGAGACTTATGAGAGGCTCAATTCAGAATTTAAGAGAAGGAATAATGTGAGTTATTCTTTAAATTATGATTTATACCCTATAATATAATAATATGCTACACTTTCGACTAGACCATTGGCTTGTTGGATCCTTTGGCAACAAAATACCCATTCATGAAACCAACTTTCCTTATATGTGAATAATTGGAATAAAATCTGTATATTAGCCATATTCTTTCTTTTGCTACTATTTTTTTCTCTTTTGTCCTATTTTCCTTTTCAATTTAATGTTTTGGCTTTTCTATGATTTTTATGTTTTTACTGGACAGTTTTCATGCCACTTTTCAAGACATTTTTTATCTCATGGGGGTGACCATTAATGAAGGTACTATAGTATAAAGAATGAGCAGCTGCAGTCAGAGAAATACTATTTCACTTTGTTTTACTAGTTCTGTATTATACTTATGTAGTGTTAGTTTTTGAGGTTCCAGTGAGATAATGCAAAAATGCTGTTTAAAACAATTTTTAATTATTGGTAATATTTTTCTGCCTATCTCTTTCACATGCCTCTATTTGGAATCAATAGCTTTTTATGCCCTCCTTTGAATAAAAGATTTTTTTGGCACAGGTTATCAACCCCAACCTCCCCGCCCCTGCAGTCTTGCTTTCCTTTCTCCTATATTCAGGGTTAAAATTAGAATTTGCTTGTTTTTTCTCTTTTTTTTTTTTTTGCCCAAGGTCAACCTAATCTGAATAGAGAAGCTTTGACTTATATATTCAAATGTAGCTACAGACACATATTAGAATATATGTTTTTGTGAAAAAAATGATTTTAAAAAATTCTGAGTGTGACTTTTAGGCTGTGTCTTTGAAGAGAATTATGACCATCAGCATTTTGGTAAATACTGTAGAGTATGGTGTTCTTATGAAAACAGTTGAGGAGTAATTCGACCCTTAGTCAAAGACTTACTGATGGAGTTACATAAGTTCACTCAGAGCAGTGTCTATTAACACTTCAGTTTAAATAACTGAGTTTTTTAATTTTTCACTTTTCCAAGTTCTTAGTAATTTACATTTCATGGAAAATGATCTGCTCTTACTGTAGTCTTGGTTATATTGTTATTTTGTAAGGATATTTTAAGTTTAAAATGAGTATTTTTCAGATTCGACATAAATTGTTGAGTTATTTTACTACGCAGTCTTGGAAAACAGCTCAGCAACATCTGAGAACAATGAATCATCAAAGTCAGGACTGTAGGTCTGTAATACAAATCTGTTCTGAAAACTTTTGAATGCTACATATTCTGAATGCTACAGTTGTTAAAATTAATCTCATTTTGTTTCTGTAATAGGATTAAAAAACTTGATAAATTCCAATTCATTATCATAGAGGAGCTGGAGAATTTTGAAAAAGATTCACAGTCTTTAAAAGATTTGGAAAAGGAATTTGTGGTTTGTTACTTTTTAAATTTTTTAAAAAATAAGTTTAAAACCTTGTTTTTAAAGAGCTATACTTGGAAAAAGTTTCTTTTTTGGGAGCACATCCTAAAGCTTTTTGTTCAGAAAATAATTTAGTTTTATCTTAGTTTTGAAGTACAAACTTAAATTTATGATGAATATCTTTGATAATAAATGAGAAATCCTGAGAGATTTTACTTTCAATTTTATTTTAATTTGAAAGAGTGTGTGACATCTGGAATATTCTTAACATATAGCCATACTGTTTATTTAAATTTGTAATAATAGAAATAGAGTAATTCTACTGTTGGATTTTAATTTTTAATAATATTAAAGTTTAACTGGATTTTATACCTTACAATGTAGGACTTTTGGGAAAAGATATTTCAGAAGTTCAGTGCATATCAAAAAAGTGAACAACAGAGGTTAGTATGACCTATACTAATGACCTAGATTAATGACTATAATCTTTGAAATTAGATTTTTAAATTAATACATTTCTATTTGAAAACTTATGAATACTATATTATAGCACTCTAATTTGAATTATTGATAAATATAAAGTTAACTCTCATTATTTTACTTGTTAGGCTTCATCTTTTGAAAACTTCATTGGCTAAAAGTGTCTTCTGTACTACTGATAATGAAGAAACTATTTTTACATCTGAGGTATACATTTTATGCTTTTTATAGGTAACCTTTCTTGATTACAAAAAGAATTTGTTAATCTAACTTTGTCTTTGCTGTGAAAACTTTATGGTAAATTTCCTGGGTGAAATATATTTACTTTTTTACAGATGTGTTTGATGAAAGAAGATATGAAAGTGCTGCAAGACAGGCTTCTTAAGGACATGGTAAGTCAACTAAGTTTGAAAATGAAATAATCATACTTTAATGACTTTTGTTTTTGATTTTTTTTTGTTTCTGCTTTTATGTCTTTCTTTTTCTTTTTGGGTTGAGAGAAGATAGTTTTAGCCCAATTACTTTTAGTTCTTTAAATAATGGGAGCATATTTATATGAAAGAATGGGGGTAATTTAAACAGGCCCTCCTAAGGAATAAAAGAGAATATCAATTTGCAAATTGAAAAATTAGCTGAAAGAATGACTTGTTTGCAGTTTCTAAACACTGTGTACTGCAGCAGGCCTCTGTCCTGCTCTGTCTTCTGAAGGAGAAAATATGGCAGGACAAAACTCCCAAAAAGTCTGTAGTTTAGTAGAAGAATTATTGTCTCTTTGGACAAGATGTCATTTACTTAGATTTGGGGATAAAATTAGTTTACTTTCCAATGGCCTAGCAGACCAGCAGCTGCATTCTGGGGGGGAAACATGGACCTGGGAAGGAACTAAAGGTACTGCTTTAAGTGATAACGTCTTTGGAGTTTTCTCAAAGATGAAAGGCATTTTTAAGTACACTGATCTTTGTATACACAGTATATTAATGTACTTACAAAGTTTTAATAGAACCTCAATATGCTGACATAGACATAGGATCAAGATGTTGTGGCTAAGCTAGTTTAGCTTCAAGCAAAAAAGAAACTACTTAACTAGGTTGATCCTTGTTGAAATTGTTTTCTAGACTTTTTATTTTACTCTCTTCCTTTAAAAATTGAATCTAAATTTCATTGATTTGGGGCTTTAAAAGATTAGAGCCTTCTCTCAACTGATTGTCTCGAATATCAGTAATGATCACAGAATTCTGTAGATATCTAGATATAGATCTGCTAGAATGCAGTATCTTCATGAAAGAAGTTGTTTTATAACAGCTTGAATTTTTTTCTAAGTGTGATTTTTTTTTCTTGGCCATAGCTAGAAGAGGAGCTTCTTAATGTACGCAGAGAACTGATGTCAGTATTCATGTCTCATGAAAAAAATGTTAATGTGTGAAATCTAGTTTTTATCAACATATTTTATCTAATTATTCTTATCTGTGTATAACTGAGGAAATAAGAGTAGTCTTACAAAGAGAAAAATATACGTTACCCAAGCAAGTGTACCCTTTATAGGAACCCTCAAAATTAAAAAAAAAAAAAAGTCTTTTAATGGATGAGAAAGACCCACTATAACATGACTCCAAGCCCAGAAGACTTCTGTCTATACACTATTAGTTTTTAATTTTGGAGATGAAAGCTTCAAGAAACTTTTTGAGTTAATTATACTCATAAAATGAGTTTATTTAATAAATTAAATTTTATTGTGTAAAATGTATTATTACATAAAATGTGTTTTTGAATCAATGCAGTTTGGGGATGAATATAATTAAAATGTTTAATAGCTTAGAATTCAACTAATAAAAATTTAGCCACACTTACAAGGGGGAGGAAGTCCCTAATTTAAAATGTATACCTGAGTGGTAGATCAGTACTTTCAGCACACTGTTGGAAACATTTATTCAGTTATGGCTCTGGCCTAAAAAAGCTACTACGTTGCCTAAATATGTTAATTCAATATAGAAGTCCTATTTCATAAGCAGGCTGTTTGACAAATACTTTTAATCTAGTAGTCATTGTAATATCTTGCTAGATTAATTTATAAAAATGAGTATACATTTGATTTGCTTTTAATGAAGTTGAAATAAAAGCTTATGTCACTTGAAAAATTATAATCATTATATTCCTATTTTGTGAACATTGGGTATCTGAAGAAGGATATTTATTTGATCCAAAGTGTAATACTACGTAGCCTTACTATCCCTTGTCTACTTAATGGTAGCAGAGTATTATTCAAAAATAATACCAGTAATTAAATACAGTGGGAAACTTGGCCTGTTAAAACCCTCTCATTTTAGTCAGCTTTATGCAATTACTAGCATCAGCTAAGATTTATTGATAGGGCAGTGGGGTTGCTATTTTAGGAGAGTGACAGCTGTTATAATATCAAATACCACTCAGGACTTGCAAATCCATGTTGCCCTCTGAGACTAATTCCATCATGTCTTATCACCCTGTTTACCTCATCGTCAGCCAAATTTCCAAGACTGCTAAATCATACCTCATACTTATTTCAATACTGTACTATATGTGTAATCCATCCCAGGTTCTTTATTCTTTCCAACTCTTCTAAAATCCTGTTATTACCAGCAATTGTGCCCCTCTAAATCTCAATTTCCAACATTCTTATCACTCCAGCCTATCTTTCCAACTTGCTTTGTATAGTAGTCTCAGGCTATTTATACTTTTTCCCTATGCCTGTTACCTTCTTATCTATCCTTCCTTCCTTACCCATTCTAGATGCCATAGTTCAAAATAATACTCTTGCCCTTTCTCTTCCTGTCAACCTTATCCACTAATTCTTAGCTGTCATTCTACCAACTGAGCAGCACAGGAGAAAATAATACAATCAGGCTTTACATTTATGGCCACGTACTTCAAATGGGTACTCAACAATCTTTGCTCTCTTTAATTGACTTTACCACATTTCCAGAGTATTATTGCATATAAATATCTCTTTCCTTAATTCTTTACCTTTGAGCTGATTGTCTCACCTCATTTTCTCATCTTCACCCTAAAATCTAACATGTTTCCTGCATCAATACCAGCATTTTCTGATTTCTCTTTCAGTCCAATAGCAAATTTTTTTATTTAAGAACAATCACCCTACTAGTGCTTTGAATCCCAGTATCTTTGATTTTCCTCTCCTGATTTTTATAGTCCATGTTAATTAGGTAAGTAAAGAAATAGGCCTTCGATTGACATCAAGTTCTCCTGAAGCCACTGCCCTACCCATATAATTATCGATTCATTTTTACAGAGAACATATCAGAATCATCTTCTCAGGTTACTATCTCAACTTCTTTGCTTCCTTTCCTCAATGCAGCTCTGCCCATACTATTTCATCAAAACTACTTTTATCATAATCAACAGTCATTTATGTTGCCAAATCTAATCTCTTTTTTACTTAGCCTCTCAGTGGCATTTCACACTTAAAACCCTCTGCTGGCATGTGTTTGCTACTCTTCTATATCTTTTCCTTGGGTTCATTCCTAGTCTCTTTCTTTTCCTCAGTCAGTGCTTTCACCTTCAGTAATTTCATCTAGTCCCATATAATAACTCTTTCTGTGTTGATCTCAAATTTATAAAAGTTCTGACCTTCACTTTGGACATCAGAACATTATAAATACTGCTGTATTGACACTTCGAATAAGAATCTAAACTCTCAAAACAACTCGATTTGTCTCACTTACCATTCTTTCTCTTCATCAAAGTAAACTTTGTCTTCCTATCTCAATAAAATTACTTTTGATTACCCAACTATTCAAACCAAAACCTAACAGTAATTCCTGATTTATTTTCCTTTTAGCCAAACGGTAAATTGATCAACAATTCCTATAGATTTTACTGCCAAAATATGACCCACATGTGAATACTCTCTGCCACTTCCACTGTCTCTGTGACAATGTCGATATCATTTCTCACATAGACAATTTCAACAGCCTCTTAAATGGCTTTTCAGCATTTATACTTTACTGTCCACACTTTTTTCACTTAGTAGCCAACATTGTCTTGCTAAAGCATAAATCATACCATGTCACTCCCTTACCTAAAACTCTCCAGTGGGTCAAGGGACAACTCATGAGGGAAATTGGAAAATACTTAAGCAAATGAAAATGCAACATACCAAAACATGTGATCCGTTGAAAGCAGTGCTCAGAGGGATGTTTATAGCTATAAGCACCTACAATAAACAGGAAGAAAGGTATCAAATCAGTAACTTTATACCTTAAAGAACTAGAAAAATTTAAAGCTATCAGAATCGATGAAATAATGAAGACTAAATCAGAGATAAACAGAATAGAAAAACAACACAGAAAATCAATTAAAACAAAATTTGGTCCTCTGAAAAGATCAAGAAAATAAACCTTTAGCAGACTGACTAAGTTAAACAGAAAACTCAAATTACTAATATGAGAAATGAAAGCTAGGGACATGACTACTGAAATTTCAGAAATAAAAAGGATTCTACGAGAATGCTATCAATAATTATATGCCAATAAATTAGTTAACCTAGATGACATCGATAAATTCCTAAAAACAAATTACCAACACTGACTCAAGAAGAAATAAAAATTATCAGCAGATCAATAACATGTAAAGAGGTTGAATTAGTAATTGAAAACCTCCCAACAAAGAATTCTATAATTTAAATAATGCCAGTTCTTTTTCTTTCTTTCTTTCTCTTTTTTTTTAAAGAGACAGAGTCTCACTCTGTCACCCAGACTGGAATACGGTGGTCTGATCTTAGCTCACTGTAACCTCAAACTCCTGGGCTCAAGTGATCTTCCTGCCTCAGCCTCCTAAGTAAGCTTAGGACTCTAGGAATGTGTCACTATGCTCAGCTATTTAATATTTTATAGAGAATGGGGTCTTGCTGTGTGTATCCCATGCTGATCTTGAACTCCTGGCCTCAAGCTGTCCTCCTGCTTTGGCTTCCCAAATCACTGGAATTACAGGTATGAGTCACCATGCCCAGCCCGGTCCTTCTTAAACTCTTCCAGAAGACAGAAGAGGAGAGGACATTCCAAACTCATTTTATGAGGCCACTATCACCTTGTAATATCAAACCACACAATGGTGTCATTACACAAATATTCTCTATGAATATAGATGCATAAACCCTCAACAAACCAAATCTCGCTGCACATTAAAAGCATTCCATACCATGAACAAATGGATTTATCCCAGCCAAGCATGGGTGGCTCAACATATGAAGGTGAATGTAATACACCATATCAACAGAATGAGAGACGAAAAAGAAACATTCTTATTTGAACTGATGCACAAAAAGCATTTGACAAAATCCAGTACCCTTTTATAATAACACTCAAAAAACTGGAAATAGAAGGGAAATTCCAAAACATGATAAAGAGTATGAATGAAAACCATATAGCTTACATAATACTCAATGGGGAAAGACTAAAAGCCCCCCTGCCCTGCCAAGACCAGGAACAAGAGAGGGATGCCTGCTTTCACTGCTTGTATTAAATATTGTACTAGAAGTTCTAGCTAGATCTAGAAATTATGCAAGAAAAAGAAAAAGATATCCAAGTGGGAATGGGAGAAACAAAACTATTTCTTCTCACAGGTGATTTGATCTTATGTATAAGAAATCCTACAGAATCAAGAAAATCATTAGAAGCTAATATAAATTCAGCAAAGTTGCAAGATACAATATCAACAGAAAAATCAGTTGTATTTCTATGTAATAGAAATTAACAATACAAAAGTTAAATTAAGAAAACAATGTCCTTTACAGTAGCATCAAAAAGATTAAAATTCTTAGGAATAAATTTAACCAAGGGAGGTATAAGACTGAAAACTACAAACATGGTTGCAAGAAATTAAAGATGGCCTAAATAGTGGAAAGGTAATCCATGGTCATGGATTGGAAGATTTGATATGTTAAAATGGCAATATTCCCTGAAGTCCCTGAAGTAGACTACAGATTTAATACAATCCATATCAAAATCCTAATGGCCTTCTTGCAGAAATGGAAAAGCTAATCCTAAAAATCATATGGAAGAGACCCAGCATAACCAAAAAAATTTAATGAATAAAGTTGGAGAACTCATACTTCCCAAATTCAAAATTTATGACAAACCTACATTATCGAAATCATGTGGTACTAGCATAATGATAGACATATAGACCAACAGAATGTAATTGTATGTCTAGAAATAAATCCACCCATCTATGGTCACCTGAGTTTCATCAGGGGTATAAGACCATTCCATGGGGGAAAGTATAGTTTCTTAAATTGTTCTGGGACAACTGGATAAAAACACATGCAATATAATAAGGATGGAACCTTACTTCATATCATATACAAAAATTAATGGATTAGAGACCTAAATGTAAGAACTAAAACTCTGAAACTCAGGAAAAAATGCAGGAGTCAATCTTGATGACCTTGGATCTTGCAGTGCATTCTTAAATATGATAGATATAAGCAATGGAAGAAACATTAGATAAATTGGACTGTAGCACAATTCAAAACTTTTGTGCATCAAAGGACACTCCCAAAAAGTGGAAAGACACCCTACAGAATGGGAGAAAATATTTGCAAATATCTTTCAGAGTCTAGTATTCAAAATATCTAAAGAAGTGTTACAACCAAACAATAAAACACAACCCAAATACAAATGGCCAAAGGACTTGAATAAGCATTTCTTCAGAGAAGACCTACAAATGGCCAGTAAGCACATAGAAAGATATTCAGCATGATTAGTCATTAGGGAACGTAAATCAATACCATAATGAAATGCCACTTTATCCCCACTTGGATACCTAGAATCAAAAAAAAAAAAAACCAACAAATGTTGGTGAGGATGTGGAGAAATTGGAACTCTTGGACATTTCTAGGGCAATGTAAAAGAATGCAGCCACAGTGGAAAACAGTTTGGTGGTTCCTCAAAAAGTTAAACATAAGAGTTACCATATGACCCAGCAATTCTATTAGGTATATGCTGAAATGAATTTGTATTAGTCTGCTTCTGCATTGCTGTAAAATACCTGATACAGCATAATTTATACATAATAGATGCTTAATTGGCTTGTAGTTCTGCAGGCTTTATGGGAAGTATGGTGCTGACATCTGCTTACTTTCAAGGGAGGCCTTGCAGAGCTTATGGGGGAAAGTGAAGAGGAAGCAGGCATGTTATATGGTGAAAGCAAGAGAAGAGAGACAAGGAGAGAGGAGGAGGTGCCTCACGCTTTTAAATAACCAGATCTCATGAGAGCTCACTCACTATTTTGAAGACACATCAAGCAATGAGGGATCAGCCCCTACCACCCAAACACCTCCCACCAGGCCCTACCTCCCACATTGGGGATGATAATTCAACATGAGATTTGGTGGGATCAAATATTCAAATTACATCATTCTACCTCTGGCCCCTCCCAAATCTCATATCTGTCTCACATTGTAATATACAACCATGCCTTCCCAAGAGTCGCCCAAAGTCTTAATTCATTCCAGCATCAACTCAAAAGTACCAGAAAAGTCTCACCTGAGACAAGGCAAACAAATCCCTTCCACCCATGAGCCTGTAACATCAAAGGCAAGTTATTTACTTCCAAGATACAATGAGAGTATAGGCATTGGGTAAATATTCCCATTCCAAAAGGGAGAAATCAGCCAAAAGAAAGGGGCAACAGGCACCATGCAAGTCCCAAACCCAGCAGGGTAGTCATTAAATCTTAAAGCTCTAAAATAATTCTTAAACTCCATGTCCCACTTCTCATACATGTTCTGAAATCTAGATAGAGGGTACCAAGCCTCATTCACTCTTGCACTCTGTGTACCTGTAGGCTTAACACCATGTGGAAACCACCAAGGTTTGTGGTGACTTGTGCTCTCCAGAGTGGTGGAATAAGCAGTATCTGGAGCCCTTTGAGCTGAGGCTGGAGCTGGAGGCAGGGATGTAAGGAGCAGTGTCCTGAGGCTGCACAAGACAGTGGGTCCTGGGCCTGGCCCACACACCATTATTCTGTCCTAGGCCTCTGGGCCCCTGGTGGTAGGGGCTGCAATGAAAGTTCTCTGAAATGCCTTTGAGGCCTTTTCCCCATTGTCTTGATAGTAGCACTTGGTTCCCTTTTAGTTATGCCAGTATCTCTAGTATAGTGGTTGCTCCACAGCCTGCTTGAATTCCTCTTCCAAAATAGCTTTTTCTTTCTCTGCCACACAGCCAGGCTGCGAATTTTCAAAACTTTTACTCTCCATTTTCTGTTTAAATATAATTTCCAATGTTGAGTCATTTCTTTGTTCCCATACGGGAGCATAGGCTGTTAGAAGCAGCCACGTCATTTCTTGAACACTTTGCTGCTTAGAAATTTCTTCGACCAGATACCTTAGGTCATCATTCTCAAGCCCAAACTTCCACAGATCGCTAGGGCAAGAACAGAATGCATCCAAGTTCTTCGCTAAGGCATAACATGCGTGACCTCTGCTCCAGTTCCTTGTAAGTTCCTCATTTCCATCTGATACCTCTTCAGCCAAGACTTCACTGTCCATATCACTATCAGCATTGTGGTAGCAACCACTTAACCAGTCTCTAAGAAGCTGTAAGCTTTCCCTTATCTTTCTTTTTCTGAGCCCTGCTCACTCTTCTAATCTCTTAACTAGTTCCAAACCTTCCACATTTTCAGGTACTTTTATAGCAATGTCCCACTCCTCAGTACCAACTTTCTGTATTAGTCGATTCTTACATTGATATAAAGAAATATCTGAGACTGGGAAATTTGTAAAAGATTTAATTGGCTCACAGTTCTGCAGGCTTTACAGGAAGCAAAGTGCTGGCACCTGCTTGGCTTCTAGGGAGGCCTCAGGAAGCTTACAGTCATGGTGGAAAGTAAAGAGGAAGCAGGCAAGTCACATGGCAAAAGCAGGAGCAAGCGAGAGAGTGAGTTGCAGGGGCAGGTGCCACACAGTTTTAAATGACCAGATCTTGTGAGAACTCACTATTGTGAAGGCAGCACCAAACCATGAGGGATCCACTCCCATGACCCAGACAAATCCCACCAGGCCCCACCTCCAGCATTGGGTATTACAATTCAACATGAGATTTGGTCAGGGACAAATATCTAAAATATAGCAGAATTGAAAACAGATTGAACAAACACTTGGATGAGAATGTTCACAACAATACTATTCACAATAGTCAAAAGGTGGAAATACCACAAATGGCTGTCAACTGATGATGAATAAACAAAATGTGGTATATATCCATACAGTGGAATATTATTCAGCTACAAAAGGAAAGGAGTATATATTCATGCTACAATGTGGGTGAACCTCAAAAACATTCTAAGTGAAAGAACGAGACACACAAGGTCATATATTTTAGGATTTCATTTATATGAAATGCCCAGAATAGGCAAATCCACAGGGAAAGAAAGCAGATTAGTGGTTGCCAGGGGATGAGGGAAAGGAAGAATGGGGAGTGACTGCTTAAAAGTTATGTTGTGATGAAATGTTTTGGAACTAGATAGAGGTGAGGTGGTAGTTACATAACATTGTGAATGTACTAAATGCCACAGAATTATACTACTTTAAATGCCTTATTTTATTAATCTGAATTTCATCTAGTTATTAAAACTTATTAAAACCCATCCTTTATATCAAGGCCTAGAAGGCCCCACATGAGCTGACTTCTGTCTCTCTCTACCCTTATTTTTCATTCCTTTCCCCCTTGTTAAGTATGCCTCAAGCATTACTTGAACAATCTTACTTTTTTCTAAATCTTTGGTTTTGAGATTCCATTTTCCTGGGAACTCTTGCTGTTTTTCACATGGCCATTTAAGTGGTAATTATTTAGAGAGCACTTCCCTCACCATCCAATTAATGTTACTATTTCTGTCTATCATATAGCAGTTTTTGGTATCTGAAATTTCTTTATTTCTGCCTTCCCTCCACAAACTCCACTCCTGTAAATTCTGTGGGGGTAGGTAACTTGTATGTCTTATTCATCACAATTTTCAGAACTTAAAAGAGTGTCTAGAAAAGTAGGCTTACAACAAGGTGAATGAACAAACTAATGAGTATGGCAGTTTTAAGTAGGAATTTACTAAGTTCAAAGAGAACTAATGTGTCTGTTAAAATTTTTAAGTCCTTTATGGTGTCAGCATTTTCATTGTAATTGATAAAGTATTAACCAGCCATTTGAACATCTATTATATGATATGCACTGAGCTCAGGTCTAGATACAGAAATGAGTAATAAATGAACCCTTCCATGGTGTTACAGCTCTTTTAGAATATGTCTAGTAGGTTTTTCAGTTTTCACCAGAACGCCCAACTCAAAACAGAGATGAACGCCCTACTTAAAAATGAGGATATATGTGCTTTTGAAGTCATGCAGAATCATACAGATTTCCATTTCACTGGACCCTTAGAGGAATCATATAGGCAAATCAAATATACATAGACTTCATTGTTAAGACAATGTATTTGTAATGGTTAGCTTTAGTTTTTCTATTTAAAATAAAGGTGCATGAAGATATTCTGAATTGACATCTACAGGAGAACAACATTTTAGGAATACAGATGTGTTGAGTGAGATCAATATGTTGTATCATCTTGAACTTTAGATAATATACTTTTAGCTTATACTGTGATAGCAACAATTTTAAATAAAAGGAACTTGGAGGAGTGGAAGTCACATTAATGAAACACTTGGCTTTAATAATGATGAGGCTTTATTTACCTAGTTTGATGTACATTTTGTACAAGTCAAATACAAAGACAATTGAGTTTATAATGAGTGTTGAAATTTGGAATAGATTTGAAGTTAAAAGGGTTTAAGCTTATTTAAAAACAATGTAGCTATTTGACTTCTATGTAATTCATTTCTAAAATGTTCTATTGTATGTTTATTTAAATTTTTTAAGTTCAGAGCAAGAGCTAGCAAAGTTTGTCCTAAAGGGCTATACAGAAAATGTTGTAGGCTTTGTGGGCCAGAAGGCAAATTTCAGAGTATCACGTTGGTGCTTATTATAATCATTTCAGTTGTAACCATTTAAATATATAAAAACCATTCTTAGCTTACTGGCCACTAAAAGGGCAGTGGCGGGGGGGTGGGCAGGGCTGGCTAGATTTGGTCTGTGGGCTGTAGTTTGCAGACTTCACGTTCAGAAGGGAAATCTTATAGATCAGAACTCTCTGTTCTTATAAAATTTTTCCTTAGTTTATCTTACTATTTCACAGAAATAGTGATTTAAATCAATTTTGCATAGCAGAGGCTAATGAGTATATTAATTAATATAGCTAAAATTATTGATTGTTCTATTTTAAACGTATTAAAAATAAATGATCATTGTAGCTAATGACTTAAATTTCTTACCTGGATTGTAATCTAACACCCTGGTGTAGGATTACTGCGTATCCTCAACCAAATAGAGCTGTAAGGTTTGGTAACTGTCCCAGAAGTACGCATGGAAAAGGACATGGAAGAGAAGAAATTTTACATTAGTATAGCTAGGCAGAAACCTAAATACTAAACTGTAGCTACAGCCATTACTATAGTAATCTCATTGCCACCAAATCGTAGTATCATGGATGGCCAACACCCAACTTAAAAGGCCAGCAGATCCTTTAAATTAATAGATGGAGTGGTTTTCATATAGCATTTAATTCAACATGAAATTTGTAGTCTACAGTGACAAATTCTGCCAACTCTGAGCTCAGTGCTTAGTGTGGAGCTTCACAGTTGCTGGGATTCTTTAACCATTCTGTTACCACCTATTAACAGTTAAACCAGATACAGTTAGTGTATAATTTTCTTATCTAATTAAAACTTAAAGTATGGAAGAATCACATATGCTATGAATAAACAAGTAGAATTTTGAGCAAAAAACCAGCAAATAGTATCAACAAACAAATCTAACTTGGAATGTAAATACTGAAGCAAGATGATAGGTGGTTCTGGAGATTGTGCTTTCTGCCACATCAGGTGTCACCATTATAGTTAAGGAGTAGGCTGTCTGGAAAGCAGAGAATGGACTGGTGGTGTAGACCAGTCTTCTAGGGAACACACCTGAATTGTAGTAATACATTCAGTATATGTATTTTTGAGAAGGGATAATAAACTGCATTTAGAAAGGAATAATACACACATGTAACATGTTTGCAACTTGAAACATCAAATTATTGCCATATATACTATATATCCAGATTTCTTTCCTCCCATTGCTTATTAAGAAAACTGAATTTTTAGAATTTTCCCATTTATATCTTTAAGATTTACAGTTGAGATTAAAAACTGAAAAGGTTTTTTAAATTTTTATTACTTTAAAAATATTCCTCTATTTTCATAGAACTATGGAACTGCTAACCAGTACTTTCTGTTGTTCATTCTAACAAACATTTTTTGAATATGAACTAGTAGTATGTTCCTAGTATCATCACTGTAAATAAATTTGCAGATAAATAAGCAAATGGGATTTATAGAAATCTACTGTTTGAAAATATTTTTCATATATTCAGTTTCATATGTTCATTTGCTTACAAATATCTTCTGAGATGTTTTCATATGAAAAGGAGAAAAAGGACTCTAGCAAAAACTAGACAAATGGGTATTGGAAGCAGATAGTAATGGCAATTTTAATAGTACAGCTAGGATTTTGCATTTCTGAGCTTGAGTTTGTTGAAGTACTAGATACATAGCTAAAAACTTTGACTTTACTTCTAATGTATAATAAAATGTAGGCCTGTAATTACCATATCTTTCCACAAGGTGGATATCTTGATGTTAGGTTCTTCCCCCCGCTCTCCGCCCCCACCACCATTTCAATTGTCAGAAAATTATTTAGGTGATATGATTTCAAAGTCTCTTTATTTTTATATTTTTTGAGACAGGGTCTTGCTCTATTGTCCCGGTTGGGGTGCAGTGGGGGCCAAGGTGGTTTCTAAACAGTAGTACCTTTTCCTTTTCTTTCTTAGTAAGTATATTAATATTTCTATGTGAGGGAAATTGAAATCTTAGTTTTACATAATTTGGGCTCCCATTAATATTTTAAATTGAATATTAAATACAGAGAGCTTCTAATATGTTGCTTAAAATAGAAAAAAGGTAAAGTTTTTGGTAATTGGTTGGCTACAAATAATGGGTTTTGAACAACATAAAATTGTGTGTGTGTGTGTATATATATATATTATATATACATCTTAAATCCTTTAAATTGAACTGACTTCTAATTAGAAAGGATTTAGATACATTTCACAAATGAAGAAATTGAGGCTCGGAGAAGTCAACTGATTCACAGAAGGTTACAGAGCAACTAAGAGGTAGAGCTAGAATTTTTCTACCGTAACAATTTATTTTAAAAAAAAAACTATAATTCAATGAATAGTGTGTTTTGCTAGTCTCTAGGACTGATCATAAGTCACTTTGGACAAAGTGCTAACATAAAGACTCAGCAGTTTCTGTGGGCATCTGACCCAGTAGCAGTCTTAAGTAGAAAAGGAAAGATAGTGGAAGGCAATGAGGTAGCATGTGTGGCAAGAAGTCATAGGACACTCAGTTGCTCCAGGTGCTATCTGATAACCCTATCAATCATCAGTAGCTAACATTGATTCCCAGAATGTCCTCAGCACTGTGCCAGCACTTTAGTTACTTTCTCTTATTTAGCTACTACAGCAATGTTGTGTGCGAGAGATACGACCATCCTATAGAGAAAATAAGTAACTTGCTGAATAGCACAGAGCTTGGATTTGTGCACAAGTTCTGCAAGCTCTGAAAGTCATGCTCCAAGTTACTGTGCTTCCTGCCTCACCAGTATACCAGGAGGGAAGGCTCATCTCTGTAAGGACACTTATTTGAAAGCCAATTAAAAATATTTTTCAGGGAACATTTTATTGTTTGTTTCCCCCTTTGTGCTGGGGTAAATTTCCTTTATAATCTCTCCTTCATCTAAAACTTTGTCTAACAATGTTTGCAGAGGTGAGCTTAAAAATACTCTTAAAGAGGGATACTTTTCATTTTGATAGTTTTTCAACAAATTATTGCTTATTTCTTGATTAAATGCCCTCATTTTGATTTTCTAAGGCACAAACCACATATATAAACAATTTACCAAACACATAAAAAGCTGGAATTCTCATTCATGTGTTTGGATTCTGATGGCTCAAAAGTAAGAATTGACTTGTTTCACAGATCCCTGTTCTAAAGTACCACTCATCCCAACCCCAAGAAAATGTAAAGCCTGGGTTAATTTCCTGCAATAAGTAGTCATTTAATTAAAGAACAAAATTAACAGGAATCAAAATGTTGCAGCTGTATTTTTTGTTAGACATTATATAAAAAAGGAAAAGTATAATACAGTAAATCATTTTGTATAACATGAACTTAGAGTTTTCAAATTAATAATGATCAGGATAAAAATGTCTTTTAAACATAATACTGAATGACATTGTCACATGTCCCTCATGTCAGAGGCCTGGGAGTGGTGAGCCTGCACATGCACGTTGCCCGTCCTCCATTACACTGCAGAACTGTAAAACAAGGTTGAAAGGCAAACAACAGTTTTCTTCTGATACAGTTATGTTGGGTCTTAACTGACTCCAACAGTTCACACTCCTCAGACACCAAAGAAGGAAGGAAGTGTGTCCTCTGGTTACTCCTCTTGCAGGTAAGTGTGGTCAAGATTGCACCTGTGTGTGTGAGATCCTGCTCTTCTCTCAAACACAGCAGGTAGTCTTGAGCTGAACTTCAGGAAAGTTCCCTGATGAATGTTCAGTGTTGGTATCAAAAAATTAAACACAAATTCTTCTCAGAAGAAAATCTCTATGGCCTGTGGAATCTAGATATTATAAAAAAGACAAAGAATTTAAGGTTATACATTTCTAGCAGTTAAAATAGCCAAAAACCTTCTACAAAGTTTTTGCTGCTATTAAAAAGCTTCTCAGAAGTCCCATATGTAAAACATGAGGATGGAGCTACTCTAGTTAAAATAGGGTAGAGTCTCAGAGGGCTTCCTACTCTAAGGCCCCTATTTTATGCTGAATTCTTAGGACTACCTAGAACTTAGTTTTAAAACAGCGAGGTAAGCCCTTGAAGTACACAGAAAGGCCAGGGCTTTGTTAAATCAGTAGAAATAATGAATTTGTTAATAAATTATTGGAAATTATAGTAGAGTTATGACTTTTTATAGAGTAATATGTTCATAGTAATTTTAAAACACTTAAAATCTCATAACTAAAAATACTGTTCTCTTAAATTCATATGAATTGTTAAAATGTGGTATAAAGATCTTATTTCCTTATGTTCAAGTATTAGAGTCATTATTTTAGAAAGTTATCAACTTAGGACAATAAACATCTTTACTAAACATTTTAATGTATAATCAGAAAACGTACAAAATTGAGATTACGATATATAGAATATGTAGTCATTCTGTTTAAGACAGAATGAGCATTAAATGTAATTGTTCATTATTTACTGGTACTGTCTTTCCTAAACATTCATATGACCTATTCCTCCCCAAAAGTATGTTAGTCATGGGAGGTAACCTTAAAAAACAAACTATTTGCATAATTTTCTCCTATTCATCCAACTTTCCCTTCCTCCTTGATACATTCACCCCAAAACCATGGGTTAAGATGGAATTCCATTTACTTAGTTTCTATTCTATAGCCGTATTAATCTTACAGAGTAAATCTTTCAGATAACAATTGCAGTGGCCACTTTGTAACAAACAGAAAACTAAAACTATTATTTTAGTTTAAGGCAGTATCTACATGCAGGATTTCCTTTCTCTTTGTATGTGGGCCTTGAGCATGAGCATCTTCAGATAAAAGGAGAGAGAACAAAGCATGCATCACAGTCATCTGCTTTAGAATCAGAGATATCTGAGGACTTCACATAATTACTACTGGTCATGGCCATAGAAAAGAAGTGGGGTAAATACTGAAAGAATATTCAGTTCAATAAGTAAAGAGTTAAATCTTTCCCCAACTTTGTCATCACCAAGAAGCCCAGTGTCATCCCTTGCATATGGTAGCATAGACAGCGAATATATTCATCTTAATGGGAAAAGTCTTGATTATGGAAGAATCAGCCAATATATTCCCAATGGAACATAAACTCCATGAAGATGGGAGCCTCCTTTATCATATTCACTATTGCATTCTCAGCACTTACTTACTCAAATATTTGCTGAGGAAACAAATACTCAGCTTTAGGAGAACACTGGCTGTGTTAAAGATGTGACTAATAATTTAAGATAGGAAAAAGTAAATGTGAGGGTGGGGAGTGACTAATTTCACAGCATTTTATAAGTGTAAATAGCTGAGTTCTATAAATTGGAGGAATTCTGAATATTAGAGGGGAATTAAATACACAGAAAAATTACTTTCATTGCCTTGAGGCTTATTTTTGTTAAATATGCATTAACTACTTAAATAAACCAATATTGTTACCATACATATCACCTTTCACCAAGTCCTAAAGGAAATAATGGGAGCAGGCAGTATTCTTAATTGAAGTACAGTCTGATTGTTCAATACAGTTCTCTGGAAAAATGCTGAATTTGTATAGCCGGATACATGGTTTGTGGAAGCAGGGCGGTATGTGTTTCAAAAATAAATATAAGTACCATGAAATTCATACAAACAAATCTGACCTTGTCAAGTGCTTGCTTGATGCATGTACCTCCATTTCATTACTTTTGTACTCATTTAATTCTTTACGAATTGCTGCCTGAAATTTAAAAACATTTTCAGGATGTTAAAAAATCAGGAAATTAGCATCATGTTTATAAATTAACCATTCCTAAGACTTGTTGACTCGATTATGTAATACACAGAAAAAAATAAACAATTTTTGGTTCATCATTAAAACTGCCATACTCATAGTCCTACCAAGCTAGTATGTAGCTAATATTCTGGAAGTCTTTGTAAAACATTTTATTGATACATAATATTTGTACATATATATAGGGTACATGTGATATGTTATATGCATAGACTGCATGATGATCAAGTATTTGGGATATCCATCACCTCAAGTATTTATCATTTCTATGTGTTGGGAACATTTCAAGTCCTCTCTTCTAGCTGTTTTGAAATATACACAACATTGTTGTTTACTATATTCACCCTTCACTGCTATAGAACATCAGAACTTATTCCTCCTATCTAACTGTATGTTACTACCTGTTAACCAACCTCTCTTTCTCTCCCCAAACCCTGCCACCCTTCCCAAGCTTTGGTGTCTATCATTCTACTGTCTACCTCCATTACATCAACTTTTTTGATTCCACATGAGTGAGAACATGCGATATTTGTTTTTCTGTGCCTGGCTTATTTCATTTAACATAATAACATCCAATTCCATACATGTTGTCAAAAATGACTGGATTTTCTTAAGGTGGAATATCCATTTTGTGTGTGTGCACTGTATTCACATATGCATATATACACGCACTACATTTTCCACTCATTATTGATGGACACTTAGATGATTTTGTATCTTGGCTATTGTTAATGTTGCAGTGAACAGGGGAGTGCAGCTATCTCTTCAATGTCCTGATTTGATTTCCTTTGGCTCTATACCTAGAAGTGGCATTTCTGGATCATATAGTAGTTTTTTAAAAATATTTTGAGGAGTCTCCATACTGTCTTCCATAATGGCTGCATTAATTTACATCCCCATCAACAGTATATAAAAGTTCACTTTTCTCCTAATCCTTTCCAGCATGTTTTTATTTTTTTAATAACTATTCTATCTGGAATAAGATGATATCTCACTGTGGTTTTGATTTGCATTTCCCTATTGATTAATGATGTTGAGCATTTTTTCATATACCTGTTGGCAATTTGTATGTCATCTTTTGAGAAATGTCTATTCATGTCCTTTGTCTACTTTCTAATGGGATTTTTTTTTTTTTAGTGTTATTCGAGTTCCTTGTATATTCTGGATATTAGTCCCTTGTTGGACGAATAGTTTATAGATATTAATATTTTCTATATTCCCTGTTGTCTCTTTACTCTGTTGATTTGTTTTGTAGAAGCTTTACAGTTTAATATAGTCTCATTTATTTTTGTTGTCTGTGCTTTTGAAGTCTTAGCCATAAAATGTTTGCCTAGACCAATGTCCTGGACTGTTTGTTCTGTTTTCTTTTAGTGGTTTTATAGTTTTGGGTCTTACATTTAAGTCTTTATTCTTCAAGTTGATTTTTGTATATGGTAAGAAATAGGGGTGCAGTTTCATTATTTTGCCATACGGATATCCAATTCTCCCAGCACCATTTATTGAGGAGTATCCTTTCCCCAGTTTATGTTCTTGGCACCTTTGTCAAAAATCAGTTGGCTGTAAACATGTGAATTTTTTTCTGGGTTTTCTATTCTTTTCCATTGGTCTATGTGTCTTTTATACCAATAACTGTGCTGGTAGTATAACCTCATACTATATTTTGAAGTTAATGTGATGCCTCCAGCTTTGTTCTTTTTGTTAAGGATTACTTTAGCCATTCAGGTTTTTTTTTTTTTTTTGGGTTTCACATGAATTTTAGGATGGCTTTTACTATTGTTGTGAAAAATGACATTGGTATTTTAATAGGGATTGCATTGAGTCTGTAAATTGCTTTGGGCAGTATGGTCATTTTAGCAGTATTAGTCCTTTCTATCCACGAGCATGAGATACCTTTCCATTTGTGTGTGGCGTGGCCTCTTCAATTTCTTTCATCATTGTTTTGTAGTTTTCCTTGTACAGGTCTTTCACCTCCTTGGTTAAATTCATTTCTAGGTATTTTTGGCACCTATTTTAAATAAGATTGCCTTCTTGATTTCTTTCTCAGCTAGTCCATTATTAGTTTATAGAAATGCTACTAATTTTTGTATCCTACAACTTCAGTGAATTTATCAGATCTAAGTTTTTTGGTGGAGTCTTTAGGTTTCTCTAGGTATAAGATCATATTGTCTGTAACGAGAGATAACTTGACTTCCTCTTTTCCAGTTTGGATGCCCTTTCTTTCTATTGCTCTGGCTAGGACTAGTATTATGTGAGTCTTCCATGAATTAATTTGCTGGACTGAAGTGGGAAGATAACCCTTCCCCCAACCCCACTCACTCCATACCTAAACGGACCAAGCACATGCTTAGGGCACTAATGAAACAGGAACACCAAGATAATGAGTAAACTGTAGCTTTCAGTGAACTTGGAATTTTATAATCAGAGATAATCTAGAAATAAGCCTTTCTAACTTCAGCATACATTAATATTTTGGCTTCCCCAGGCCCACTTGCATCATGTACTACTTTCTCAGATAAACACCTGAGGGACCCAATGAGACTAAAACATCAAACATAGCCTCTGGGACAAGGAAAGTCTTTAAGAACTTTAGGGGCATATTATTTTCATACTCAAACACATCTACAGACTACCAAAGATACTTCTCCTTGTATCCTTGTGATCCTCTGAGCACATCAATCACAAAGAACCAGGAAAGTTAGTCCAACATGTTCGCATTTCTCTAAGTTGATGCAATATCTGTGTACATACTCATACTCGGCATATGAAGAATGAAGAACAATTAGCAAATTTCTTTGCCTGAATGTATAATTTTTCTCTTCCTAAAGGCTTTAAGTCTTCTGAAAAGTAATAGAAGCAAGAAAGTGACAAAAAGACTCTATAGACATTCGTGGGCTTAAATCTTGACTGGCAAGTGTTTGATCACAGATAAGAACTTAGCCTCTCTGTGCTCAGCAAATGTCAGGCAGAGACTCTATGACCTGCTTCCTCCTTCTCTAACCGTTCAGTTCAGACTCCTCAGGAGGTTCTCAGAGATACCTCAAACTGCAGAAGTCCAGGGAGAGAATCTAGAACCTCTTCTATACTGTAGAGGCTTTCTTGAATTCCTCTTTATCCCCACTGTAGCTCTTCTTGTTTAAACTTATCAGTTGATCTCTTATGGCAGCCTTGCACCCCTCTGATTTATCCCTTATACCAAGGTTTCTCAATTTCCACAGTCTTGACATTTGGGACTAGAAAATCCTTTGTTGTGGGACCTGTTATGTGCATTGTGAGATGCTTAGCAGCATCCCTGGCCTCTACCAGTAGATGCCAGTAGCATCCTGAGTTGTGACAATCAAAAATGTCTCTAGACATGGGCAAAACTGTCCCCTAGCTGAGAACCACTTCTCAATCTGACCCTGAATTGTCGTTGAGAAACCAATATTTACTGTAGGTATACCCTTAATTTAAATAGTTGAGGACTCCCGTTGTCTATGAATAAACTCCCTGGCATGACATATTTTGCCCTTATTATAACATCCAACACCCCCCACCAGCACAGGCAGTTATGTACCTTATCTGCTGCTGACAGTCTCGTCCAGGGTTTGTCTGCCCTCCTGTCATAGTCCTGCGCTTTTGCTACTTCCACATAATCACTGAATCGTATCAGAATTTTTCTGTCTCTTAATTCATCAACAGTGGGTCTCTGATTAAGCTAAAATCAAAGATCATCATAGTTAAGTATCACATGCCAAACTAGCTTTTTTGAAGCACTCTGAACAGCACCTTTCTAAAAAAAAATAAAAATAAAACTGAAACTGTGATATATAACCTGAATACAAGCAATCTCTAATGTGAAGGGCTTAAATTATATACTGTACCCTTAAGTCACAATCCCCCTTCCTCCAACATATTTTATCAGAAGGAGTCACACCCCCAGTAGTACATAGCACCAGCTCAAGGAATAGTTAGTGAATTAACTTAGAGCTTATGGCATCAATGGCTTCAGGTACAATTAGATAAGCTTTTTCAAAGTGCTAATAAAGTTATTACATGTCCAGCTTAGGAAGGATATTCTGTTAATTTCAAGAGAATTATTATGGAGCAGCACAAGAAAGAAGGGGAATCCAGAACACTTGAATTTAGAAATGGTCAGGGCTTTAAAAGTAGATTAAGGTATATAGAGTTGCTACCTGTATTGGCCCTAGTAAATGGTAACTATTTGAGTCACAGATAAGCTTTCTGCAACTAAGGAACTTCTAGACATATTGGAGGTGAACAAAAGTGATGAGTGCAAAATGTAACTAAAACACTGATACCCAGGTATGCTTTTCCCAGACACTGTAAATTAAGAAAATGCCAATCAACTTCTGGCTTCCACCTGAACATAAGTAAAAAATGTCATGTGCGTTATGCACCTCTCCAAGTGCTACTGTGCTAGGGAAGGACTTCGTCCGTAGGGAATGTCAGAAGGAGTTGACTCACTGTTGTTGAGCAAATATCCTGATTTAACTGATGCCATGTTGTCCAGGAAAACATTACTCATGATCACAGAGTGATACCTAGATTACTCATCCCACCTGCTACCGAAGCAGCTGTTCTCTAGACCACCTTTTATTATTCAGGCAATAAAATGCTTATAGTACCTTTCTTGTCAATCTTTGCTTGATTTCTCTTCTTTCTTCCTGCTCTGTCTGATCATTCCTTTCTGTGAAAGATTAAAATAGGGAAAAAAAATAACAAAGAGAAACAGTTTGAAAAGTTCTTCTCTTTAGTAGGAACGTGTACCCAAGATATCCGTATTTCTGGGAGCTGAAGGTAAGATATTAAGGAGATCTTCAGGAGATCTTTTTCCACATCACTCTTTGTGGTTTCTTTTTCCCACTTTGTCAATCATTGTTCAGGAGATCATGGTCTCATCACACAGAAATACTTGTACTAAGCGAAGCTTTGCTGTCATCCCAACCTGGTCTCCTCAGCCCTTCTGTGCATTAGAAACAACCACAGATATGGCTGCTGTTTAAGGAAGTAGACATCTCTGTGTCTGTCTTTCTCACTGATTTTCTTTCTCCCCAAATATCTTTATATTTACATCTAGCACTTAGATGCCACATTAAAAATATCTGTAGTAAACTAAGTGTGTATGTACATTTCAATATAAATAGCACTGCCACTACTTTTTTTTTCCTTAATAAGCATACAGACTTTTTAACCAACATAAAACATGGAACACCTTCTTCAGCTCCTGGGCAGCATATGCTTGCCTGAAATTTATATGTTCAGACTATATTTCAAATCTTAAGATATCTATGAACCTAGCTGACTCTCCATTGCTGAAGCGTGAACACTGTTATATGACAGTGCCTTGTAAAGGAGCCCAAGTCCCTCAGCAAAATTAGCTTTGCTTGGTAAGTTGTGACTATTAACATTCAAGCTGTGCTCTCACCTATACTTGGAAGCTAAAAATAGACCAAAGTGCTGAGATACAGTATAAAATGTAAGCTTCCCCCTGGGATACAAGATAATGGCTGTCCTATTTCTGGTGTTCTGCGTTGCTAAATAAAGCCTTAGGTCCGTGACCTGAACATAGCTCCATTCCTAGGAAAGAGATTTCAACAATCAGCATTCCTAGAAACAGTGCTAGGTTTTGGTAAGGGAAATCCTGCCACTTGCAATTAACACAATTTCACATTATCTGCCTTTATTTAAAAGATGCATTTCAAATATTTATACCTTTGTGGGATTGGTTATATGAGAGTTTAATATATTGTGCTTTCCAGTAATTTTTTTAAGTGAGTCATCTTAGACTAGGGTGTTTTAAAAAAGGTAATTAAATCCTGTTTGTGCTTAATTCTTTATACAAGTGAGAAACCAGAAGAAAACCATACTTTTAAGGTATCATCAGAAAGCTGATAAAATTAGAGAAACATTGTGAAAGTGTCCAGATAAGGCCAGCCATGAGGGATTTACGTGACAAAATTTTTCAGATTTCTTTAAAATAGGCCATGGGCAACTCCCATGTGAAAAGATTGAAACAAGTCAGATCTTTTTTTTTTATCTTGAAAAATGTCATCATTACTACGAAGGTCACCAGCAGGGTCTTTGGAGAATTGATCTTTGAAAGTTCCTGTCAGAGTGCTTCTTCGTGCCAGGTGCTCTGTTGGATACTTTCTCCAAGAAGTCCTCCCTGTTAGTCTAAGCCCACAGACCTCCCCTTCTCAGCTCCCTTTAGTGATATGTTTGTGGATCTCTTATTTCCAGACTCAGAAAATCCTGTACATTATACAAAGCAAGGGACCCATAATCAGGACTGCTACACCCATATTTTCTGGAAATAGCTCCAGCAGCTTGGACAGTTATACATGAGTCTTCCATGAATGTCCAAAACGTATTACTGCTTCTGATGCAGTAGTTAAGAAAACGGGCAGTGGAGTTAGGCAGACCTGGGGTTGAACTCTAGTGCTATCCTTTTTCCAATATTCATTTGTCAAAAAGTGCAAACCTCACAAATATGTTGCAGTGATTAAATGAGGGAATATATACCAAGTACTGAATACAGTCCATGGCACAGATTGGGCCTGATAAAGAATTACCGTCGTCATAGAAAGGGGCCACTGCTCCTCTGCTTTTCTATCCAGGTTATAGTGTTACCTGGGCAGAGTTTTGAGTGCTCCTCAGATACAACTGCAATTAGTCATGAGTTCCCCCTTGAAGCAAACACAAAAGTAATATTCTAAGGACTGATTACAAGAAGAAAATGCAATATAGTATAAGTGCTTGAAGTCCTGTGTTATCAAGAGCCTATGAGTATGATGTTTCATACTAGGCTCTATATAGTTACCCTATTCTCATCTCCACAGAACAAAAGAAAAACCAACCACCCACCACAAACCTAGCAGTAAAATTCTCAGGTCCTCCCACTGAGGACACCAGAGAGGGCTTCCAAGCTAAGGACAAACCTACATCCACTAATGAAGGCACAGTGTTTATGGCGGGATTGCCATGGCCACCGCAGAGGAAACCCATCTTCCCTTCTGTGCACTGAAGGTCAGTGCAGTCAGTTTCAGTTATGCACTTGTTAGCTCCCTGTCACCAAAGACAGTTCTATTTCTAAGGCTCTGATATTTATTTCCAAAGAATAACACAATTAGAAGCACTTGCTGGTGGGAAGACCTAGGAAGGAAGAGGCTGCTACTGAAAGAAGACATGGTTCCTGGGTTAAAAGTCTGGGCTGTAGTACTCTTCCTGTTCCAAGGCTACTTGGAATGTGGTGCTTTCTGTGTCTTGAACTTGCCTGGTTCAAGTCTGGACTGCTACTTTTAGTAGCATCTGCAACTTACAAGCTTTACAAATAAGTGACTTAATTTTTAAAACTTCAAATATTTGGCAACTGAAACAGCTTGACTTTTCTGCCTACTTAATTAAGCATGTTATCAATGAAAAGCTTTTCTTTAAATCCTCGGAGATGGTATAGTTAACACAGAACCGTAGTCACTATATCTTAAGTTTAAACAGTCAAAGGAAGAAGTCTTTATCTGAGGGTTATTTTCAACAATCTATAAAGGAGGGGATTGTTTTAGGCAGTTAATGAAGGCATTGAGGCAAAGAAAGGAGAGAGGAATCAATTCAAGTTCAGTACCCAGACCAACAAGGGGCTCTGCGGTATTTTCTGACAGAAAGTCAGCTTGGTACCATTATAAAACTTTGTAAAAAGATGCTCACAAATAAGAAACTCAGAGAAAGTCTGCAGTATTCATCACATAAAGAGAAAAAAAAAAGTCCTTTAAAAATCCAAGCCATTAGAAGACACTTTCTGTAGAAAATGTTTTAAAAACTGAAAATGACTAAAGAACTATTTGAGAAACACTTTTTCAAGAGGTTTTCAAGAGGTTTGGCCACCCCTAAGTCACTGACTTTATGGAATATTTAATGGAATAGAGTGCCCTAGAGCATGGAGGTTACTCATGAACACCTGTGCTCAGCAGATGCTCTAATTGTCCACCTAAAGGGAAATGCAAGGGGGCGCAAGCCTGGGAGCGACAGAGGGTCCTGGAACCTCAAAGTCCTCCGCCACATGAAAGCTTCCCATGGCTTCACTTTCCCTGAGCTGACTGCTTTATTCCTCCCAAGTATAACAGGCAAGGGGTGTGTCCTTCTCTAGTGAGATTTATGATGCAGTTCATGCTTTGTGATTTCTGTAGCCAAGAAGAACCCCGACCCAAACTGCCAGGAAGACCTGCTTAAAACCTAATGTGCTTAGACATATGGAACTAACCCTGAAAATAAAAACATCTTTATGCTAAGAGAGAGGAGTTTTTTTAAATTAAAAAATGTTTCTAGATATATCAGCTTTCCTTTGGGGCTTGCTTTCAGAATTCCTCAGCAGCTCAGGTTTACTGGGAGCATAGAGCATTCGCTTGCAGAGAAGGGCTGGGTTACGGGAACTCAGAATTTGTGCAACAGCCTCACCACACGTGAAGGAAAACCTCTAGAGGAATCACCAGCTACTCACGTTTCAAGATATTTCTTCTCTCCAGCTCTTCCACGGCAGGTCTTTGGCTCAGCCGTCTGCGGAAAAACACTAGAATTACATTTTGCACCATAGTGGCTGCCTGCAAATTCCACCTGGGGTCTGCAGGGATAAGGGGTGGCTGGCACACCCCTATAGATCGCCTCCCAAGATGGGGAGGAGAGAAAGTGAACCTTTGGTTGTTGCCTCTTGCTGGCAAAATCAAGTCAGACTTCCAAGTGAGAGTGAAAGCTGCCCCGTCACAGAGCTAATACTAGGGTAGTCCTTGTTCCAACTCCGCATGTGCAGGTCTTCATTTTTCTGATCTGTTGCCCAAATCTTGCCTGGTCTGGACCGTTCACCAGAGCAGCATATTTAAGCATCGAGGAGATCTGTTCAGGAAATTCTTTTTCCTGCCCATTGGCTTAGGGAGGGGTGGGTAGCACCACCTGTTTTCAGGCTTCTGGATCCAGAGGTGCTGGGAGATCCATGCTTCCCAGCACTGCCTCCGTTGTCAGCAGAGGAGACACCAGCCGTGGGAGCACTGATCTCTCCCTCCGGCTTTCTGCCTGCTGAACGGCTGAGTAGAGCCGCCTGTGCCCAGCCCCGCACAGGGGGAGTGTCTAAAGACGTCTAAGGGGCCTCCCGCCTCTTGTCAGCAAGCATAAAGCTCAGCTCGAGCGCTGAATAAAAACTGGGAATCTCTTCCAGCCAGCACAGCTAACAGAGCTGAGCCCACCCACACGCATTCCCCTCCCACCATCAGCCCAGACGGAGTGTGCGATATGAAGACAAATTATTTCTTTTTCAAGTGGTCTCTCATTGAAGAAGTTGGAGGATGCAGCCAACAACAGTCACCACCAAAAAACACAAAGGGCTTGTCAGGAGAAGGAGGCATCATTATCCAAAGTTAATGCCAAGCTCTGATTATTTGTGTGACTACAATAATATTGTCCTTGGGCCAGAGCCAGAAACCTTCCCACTTCCAGATCCTCTAACCACAGCAGGGAGACAACAGGGCCCAGTATTTGAATGCCCAGAATTTAGGGCCATAATATTTTGCCCTGGCGAGGATGTTGCCTCCATTTAAAAATTATTTATCTCCTATTTATAATCCTTGTCCCAGCAGAAAGCCTAGGACGTTGCAGGACTCAGCCACTCCTCCCTCCCCACTAGAACACAACCCTTTGTGGTTCTGCTCCCCCGGGGGCTTTGTCTTCTGGCTCTGTGGGTGGTTGCTTCCACGTGTATCTCGATGTTTGGTGAGACTTGAACCTCCCCTCTGACAGTTCCTGGCTGGAATCCTCCCCAGTCCCAAACAATGCGTGCAAAGCCTCGCTCACTAAGTGTTGCTTCTGCAGTCTGGTCAAAACACCCCAAAGGCCATTCATTCAAGCACTCAGGAAATGACTGTGAAATATTTGCTAGTGCCAGGCACTGTTCCAGGCCCCCAGAGCACAGTGCTGAATATGGGAAGACTCCCCTGCCCTTGGGAAGCTCATAGTCTACAGCAGGCTCGTCTAACCCGTGGCCTGCAGGCTGCATGCAGCTCAGGACAGTTTTGAAAGAGGCCCAATACAAATGCATAAACTTTCTAAAAACATACAATATGAGATTTTTTTGCAATTATTGGTAGCTCATCACCTATCATTAGTGCATTTTATATGTGGCCCAGGGAAGCTGAAAGATTGGACACCCCTGGTCTAGAGGTAAAGGCAGACAAATGAACAAAATCATCTCAGAGAGTGGTCAACGCCGTGGAGGAAATGGGGGATACGGTGGGGGAGTGGTTGGGCAGGGGCAGATACATTCAGAATCTGGCAGAGATACATTTTGCTGAGACCCAAATGAAGAGAAGCAGCCCGTGTGGGAAGACCACAGCTCTCTCCACAGCGTCTCATAACTGTTCACACATAGGGCTTAACCATTGAGGGCGTGGGGGCGGGGCAGGGGTGGGGTAATCAAGACAGGCTTCATGGAAGAGGAAGCTTCTGAGAGAGTTATACAGAATCCACTTGGTACAGCAGTGTCTGCAAGGGTCTTGAAGAAGGAATTAGGTTAAGGAAGAGAAATCATCAGGAAATTGGAGTTGTCTGGGGTCTCCCCTTAGAGCTGGGCACCCAGCGTTAGCTCGCTTCTTAACGTATCTGAGTCTCTGTAAACAGGGAATGGCAAGAGAACCTGACAGCCACTTTGTCTGGATAAAGATGGGACAGGCCACCATAGGAAAAGCAGGAACAAGCCAGATCCCTGGCCCCAGTGCTGCCCACAGAAGGGCTCGGAAGCATGAAGGAGATGGGATGCAGGGCGAAGGCACACAGGCACTTTTAGAGCAATAGAAATGAAAAATCCCTGAAGCCCAGCAAGAGTGGGTACACCATGTCTTTTACCCATGAAAAGGTACTTCCTTTGCACAGCTCCTCTGGCTAAGAGGGAGAGGCTGTGTGTAGGAATGGGATTCTGGGAAGTAAAACGTGGAGTCCTAATAAGTAAGCAACAATGAGGAAGGGGTCCTAGTTGGGGGAGAATAATTGTTCTGAGAGCCGGCTAATCACAGACAACCCACTGGCATGACATCCTATTTCCAAATATCTTGTTCCACTCGAGGCCTCAGCAGCACGACCTTATCTGCACATAAGGCCCTCTGGCACAACCCTATAAAACTTCCTTCCAGCCCCTGCCTCTTTGCAGGCAGCCCCTTCTCTGCTGTGCTGCCCGTTGCACCCTTGCAACGGATCTTCATACTTTCTCTAATAAATTTGCCTTTCCTTACCTACAACTGCCTTGATAAACTCTTTCGCTGTTGCCCCAGCCATTTGTATTTTATGTGTGGCTCAAGACAATTCTTGAGCCAGCTGCCCAGCCAGGAACACCCATAGAGACACCTGAGGAGTGAGGCTGTGCATTTCCTCAAATCTGAGAAGTACCCCGAATGTCCCTGGAGGCTGGTGTCCACTGGCATGGCCCCCAAACAAGCCTTTCCCCCCCTCTCTGTTGGAACCTTATCTTTCTCATCTAAAATGAAAATTAGTACCAGACCCTCTCAATGAGAATTAAATGAGATAATGCACAAAAATGTTTGTGACAATGCATGCTTGGGATATAGTAATTTCTCAAGAAAACCCAACCTGTGACTTGCCAGCTGGTCGTGGACCATGTTCCCAGAAAGGCATTTCATCCAATTGATACATCTCAGGAAAGCGTGGACATCAAACCAGCAAAAACTGCGCAATTGGTCCCAAGACGCAGAGGCAGCCTGGTGGTCCAATCGCTCACTTCATCTAGCTGCCAGGCTTCTCAGTGAATGTCACCAGGGCACCCCTGAATGGTCTAGAATATGCAGTCCTCTGGATGGACACAGCCCCGGAGGCACAGGGTTGTCAACAGAGCAAAAGGGTGCTCAGGCCAGGACCCCACTGGCTTGTTACCAACCCGCCTCTCTACCCACAGAGTGCCAGGACCCCACAGCTGGAAGGGTGGATGCAGAGCCACAGACAGCACTGTGGGCCCCAAGACCCTCCCTGTGGTTCTCACCAGCAGAGGGGATTGAGGTGAGCAAGAAGGCCCCTGATTGCCAGGTGAGGGTGCTGAGCAGGGTCTTAGGGTGGTGCTGCCAACCCAACAAGGCCAGGCCACTGTTCAGACGAGGCTCTAACCTGGACATGAGTGTCTTCCCAGAAGGTGATACTTTAGTTGGGATCCAGAGGATGACTGGGGATCGCTAGGTGAGGAGAGGACATGTGCAAAGGTCCTGAGGTGGGGTCGTTTAAATTGCATGGAGGTGTGTGTGCACCGAGTCTGAGCAGGGGCAGGATGCACACAGCCTGGCCTCCCTGGAGAGGGAGTCTGGATTCACTCCTGGAACCCCAGAGCAGCAGTGAAGGATTTAAAGCAGACCTGGGTGAGACGGAGTAGGACTGTGCCAGGACTAGATTTGCATTTGGAAACACTCTCTGGAGACTCTTCCAGATTTCTGTCCAACAAAGACAGAGACGAACCCACTAGCAAGAGATACGGACCTGCCCAGACCCCCACCAGATACCAAGGACAAAGTGTGCTGCAGGCCTGTGAGGGGCCCCTGAAATGTTCAAGACTTGGGGAAGAAGTTGGCCATACGGCAAAAACACCCCACACTCCAAATTAATACTTGTTACCCTAAGTATATATAGAAGATACCCTTTTGTCCATCTGCTACCTGAAGCTATGCTAACTCTTCATGCAGAGTTGGGGCTTCCAAAAGGAAAAATGGCGACGAGCCTGATGCCAAGGACAGACAATTACTTTGCCAACATTACAGGCGAGACCCTTGAGGCTCAGAGAGAGAGGAATGTGATCAGCAGCTACTACGGCTAGAATCAGAACCCACAGCAAATTCCCGATGCTAGGAGGACCAAGGCAGGGAGGAACTCCAGCAACACCAGCTGGCAGGAAGCAGCCAGCAGGGACACAGCTGGGAAGAGGCCCGGAAAGCATTCTCCCGACAGAGAGTCGGGTTCAGGCAGAGGCATGCACCGCAGGTCACCACCCCCGCCCCGCAGCATGCTGACCCCTACCTGACACACAGTCACCACTCAGGCCAGGGTGGCCCAGGATATTTTCTGGGCAGAACCATGGCCAGGAAAAGGGCAGTCAGGTTGAACGAGTCAAGAAGCTCTGCTACAGCAGACCCCTAGAGCCGGTGCAGGCAAGGGGAGCAGCCTGTGTCGAGGAGCAAAGGAATGGGCGCCGGTACCTCCCCTTCACTACATAGCCTGCTTGGACCTGCCTGGGGCAGGGATGCCGCCAGGGCTTCCTGGGCTTTGAGCTTCAGGATCAAGGTGCTCTCCGAGGAGCCACAAGAGACGTGGCCGGAGCACAGCTGCGCTTTGGCAGCTGCAGAAGGCCTTGTGGAGGGGTGGGGCAGGGCAGGTGGGAGTGCAGAACCCCTGTGGGATTCCCCAACCCTCCCCACCCTCTGCAGCCGCTCGAGACTCCCGATTCCGAAATGGGGTGATGTCCTGGTGCTGCCTGGAGCTGGGGAAGCCACAGTCTGTTTCTGACTCTCCCCACTGAGAAAGCCTGAGTGTGGCAGTTAATTAAAGCGTCGCGTGGGTGTGGGAGCGACACTAAGAAAAGAAACTCCAGAGACAGAGAGCAGCATCTGCCGGTCTCCCCACCTGGTCCCTGGCTTGTGCACACACAAGAGATGGGGATGACAGGGAGTCTGGAAGGACCAGGCTGGGCTGGGAAACCAGGCAGAGGCTGAGCAGGCCCTGGAATGCAGACAGGAGTTAGAGGTATCGAGTGCGCCACACCCTGGAAAACGATGTCTGTATGTTCAAGTGTGGATGTGAGTCATTTATGGGGGCCAAGGGGGCACCAGCCAAACAGGTGACCCCACAGGCACTTTCTGGTTCCGAGTGCCTCTCACAAGACAGATCTGTGGCCGTCACCTGTGACACACCTGACCCTGTGCTGTGAGTACTAGAGGAGACAGAGCAGGGGACAAACAATGGGGATGTAGGGGCCTAGAGGTGGAGCCGATGAGACCATCAACAGTCTAGACAGTTAGAACACATGGAGAGGCTCCGGGAGTCATGATGCAGCTGTGCCACCCACATTTCCAGGTCTGTGGAGGCTGTCAACCGTCTATTCCACAGTCAGCACTGGGGCCCCAGCACTGGCACAGAGCTAGGATTCCAGTTCCCGCTCTGACCCCTGCCAGCTGGGTGATAGGGTCACACCCTCCCTTACTTGAGCCTCTGATTCCCCAGGTGAACACCTGCCAACCAAACCCACAGGGATGCTGGGAGAGTCAAGAACACTAAATACAAGAGGAGGCTGGCACACAAACAGGTGGCATTATCATTACTACTATAGCACTGATATTATTCACCTGGCGTGCTGAGCCCAGGTCTCTTCCAGCTTGAGCCAGCAGAACTGCAGGCTCCATCCTGCCCAGAGCCTCCTTGCAGGCCTGGATCCCCAGGAAACACTCCTCCTTCAGACACTCACAGCCTCCTCCATCAGACAGATGCTCACACCCTCTTCCATCATCTACTCGTTCACACCTCCATCCGATGCTCACATCTTCCTCCATCCGATGCTCACACATTCCTCCATCAGATGCTCACACATTCCTCCATCAGACACTCACAGCCTCTTTATCACTGACGCCCTCTCCATCAGATGTTCACACTGTCTCCATCAGACACACCCTCCTCCATCAAACACTCACACCTTCTTTCATCATCTACTCACACTGTCCATCACTCACCCTCTTCCATCAGACACTCATACCCTCTTCCATCAGACATGCACATGCTCCTGTGTCTGTCATAGCCTCTTTCATCAGATGCTGCCTCTTCCCCCATCAGACGCTGTCTCAGTGCCAAGCTTGCACCAGTTTCTGAATCGTCCTCTGCACACACTGCTCAGCTGACTGCCTTCCTGCACGATGAGCATAGCAGCAGGGGCTGCAAGTAATTTCAGGAAGTGGAAGGACACAGGGTCAGGAGAAGTGTAGTTCCAGCTCCCCAAGCTTTGCCTCCCTGATGAAGCCCCAGCCAGCCAGACTGCCCCCTAAATACACATCCTCCAAATCTTCATCTCACCCCAGCACAGATGTCACAGAAGAGGTTTGAATCAACATCTAAAGTCACCTCAATGTGGAGCAGAAATTGAGAAGCAATTCCTTCCATACAAGGCAGAATGCCTTCCTAGAGAGAACAGACAGCGCTACACCCACAGGGGAGGCCTGTGCTATTTTGGGAGGCTCCTTTCTGGGAATGCCAATCCTGCCCCACAGCCGCCTTGAGTCACTGAGAAAAGCTGGCAGCCCCCGCCTGGAGATGGGATTCCCCAGTGAGGCAGTGTCTCCACACACCATTCACACGATGCATCGATGTATCGTCAGACATCTGATGGTGAATGGGGCAGATACCTCCTCTCCTTGCCCCCAGGCGCTCACCATCAGGGTGCATGGATGACAGGCACGTTGATCGTATGTCTCAGAGCATCAGAGCAACGTGGGTGTGTCTGGAGAGAAGTTCAGGAAGAGAAGAGGACTCTTCAGGCCATAAGATGAGGCCTGGATGATGAAAGAAACAGCTCAAGAGAAAGACCTGAGGTGGGTGTCCAGGCAGAGGGGACGCAGTGTGTCCACACTAGGAAACAGCAAGCAGGGATGCTCTGCCCGCTGAGGGCTCAGCTGGGAGGTGGTGGCTGCTGGTCCACAAGCCCAGGGCAAGCCCCATTCCCGCACCCAGCAGTCCTGACTTCCAGGATGCCAGGGAGGATGTGACCCCAGGCACTTTGAGTCCAAAGCCAACCTTTTCACACCCTGTTCCCCACCTCCTCACACCTGCTCAGTGCCCAGCATGGTGGGCTCAGAGGTCCCCACCTCCTCACACCTGCTCAGTGCCCAGCATCCTGGGCTCACAGGCTGGCTCCAGCCACCACCCAGGCACTCACCAGGCCCCTGTGTGATCTGGCTCCTCTTACTCGCCATGTCCAGCACCCCAGGGAGCTCCAAGCCTGCTGAGTTCTGCTTGCATCCATCCATCCGTCTGTCCATCCATCTGCCTCTCTCTGTCCCCAAGGCCACTTCCCGGATCCAGGCCACAAGCCTCGGCCCTGGATGATGGAGACTTCCACAGTGTCCACCTCCCTGCCCACAGCAGCATAACTCTAACTTCCACTCCCACGATGAGCTCAAGCCTGGGTTCCCACCATCCTCAGGACAACCTCCAAGGCCTTCAGCAAAGCCTTTCAGTCCACGTTGACCCATCCAGCAGTCCTTCCTACTCCCACCCCTCCCAAAACTCTGTGCCCAGTGATGGCCCCACGCCGAGCTGTGTTTACTGATAGGTGGCTGTTCACACTGTCCCTGTCCAGCAAAGATGTCCTTCTCCTCACCCAGAGGTCCCCAGCCCCACTGTACCCCGCCCCATTATAACAATTGTTCTGTCTTGTCCCTTTTCCTCCAAATCTCTCATACGCATAACCAAAAAACAACATAATACCCTATCGGCAATATAAAGGAGGAAAAAGGAAATTAAGTTTTAATCAAATAACGCATATTCCAATAGGTAAGTACCAGGCATGGCTGGATTAGGTAACACAATGCACACTGCCAATGCTGCCCCTACAGAAAAATCACCATCACAGTGCCAGCCACAAATGCAGACAGACCCACAGCTGCCACACTGGTCACTCCATGCCCTGAGAGACACTGGTGGAGAAATGCTTCTTGGTGAAGTTCTGGACAAAGCAAAGTTCCCTCCCCCATCTATGGGAGAGGTTTCTGGCATTTGCATTCCAGGAGATGTACCTGTAATACAACTCCACCAAATACCTCCTGTGTGTGTCCACAGTGCACTTAGGCTGAGGCTCAGGTCATCATAAACGGGCTTCGGACTCTCACGTGTCCCAGGGACATTCAGAAGTCAAGTGGAATGGGGGCCAGTCTTCATTGCTAAGGAAGGGCCCCATGGCTGCAGAACGCTGCCTCCTGGGACCATCCTGAAAATACAGCAGGAGCCCCAGTTGCTGTGACAATCCACAAAGCTGTTTCTAAAAGGCCACAGAGAATGGCTGGCCTGCCTCCTATGTCCTGAGGGGGCTTTTGATGTCAGGAAGGTGTCCCATGCCTCTTATGCACACAGTGGCATGCCTTCAGGCCAAAGGCTCCTGCCCACTCTGTCCTCCCAACCCCACCCTGCAGGAGAAATATGTCCCCTGGAGCTGGGCTCCCTCCCAGGGCAGCGCAGGAAAGAACTCCAGGTATGTGGAGTTGGCCTCCCAGAGTCTCCAGTGTCTCTTGTCCGCCACCTCCTGGGTGCAGCCAGTCCCCTCTCTGCACCTCCATGGTCTCACCTGGTGAGACTGAAAGGAGAGAGCCATATGTGAGGGGGCTAGCCAGGCGGGTGTGCCCTGGGCTCTGCAAGCTGCACACTGCACTGTCTCCATCACTGCACTGTTGCTATTTCTGCTTTGTCACCCTGGCTCTGTGACCCACCCTAAGCCAAAAAGGGACTCTAGACTGCCCCGCCCAGGGATGAGTTAGCGCCCCGGGCTACAGATGAGTCCTTCACCCTCTGCACCAGGAACAGCCCCCTTGGTGCTGGGGAGGGGTCTCACCGCCAGTCAGCCGCCTGGAGCCCCGTGTTCCAAGGCCTCAGGTGAGGCACAAAGTTCACTTCCATTCCCGCCCATGGCCAGCTGGTCACCAGCACCAGTCTCTCTGAATGGTTCCCTGGCTGCCCCGAGAGGCTTCCCCAACTCCACCGTGGACATGCCCCTTCCACCTCCTCTTCCAGGTGCTGAAGACAGCAACATGGACACCAAGGAATACCCAAGTCACCTTCCGTTTGGGGACTCTCAGAGGTGCTGAGGAATCACCTGGTGCCTGAGAACTATGGGAGGGAGGGAAGGAGAGAAGGGAGGGGAGCGGGGAGAGGGAGGGATTTGAATCCTATGGAGAAAAACCAGGCCCTTGACTTTCAGGACCAAACTCGCATCTACCCGTAGAGAGGCACCTTCTGTTCTCACAGTCAAGGTAACGCAGAGAACGTCATTCACAGTGACACCCAGCCCTGCCAATGCTATCTTTGAAAGGAGGAAAGTGGAGTGAAGAAGAAAGGCCAAGAACATGTGTGCAAAGAGGAGGGAGAGAGGCAGCCTGCAGGGAAGGACGTGAGAGAGGGAAGCAGAGGGAAGCGGAGAGACAGCAGGCGTAAGAGGCAGGGCCAGGACGGTGTGTGCAGAGCAGGCATAAGAGACAGGGCAAGGACGGAGTGTGTGGGAGAGCGGGTGTGAGAGGCAGGGCCAGGAGGGTGTGTGCAGAGAGAGCAGCTGTGAGAGGCAGGGTGAGGACAATGTGTGCAGTGTAATGCCAGGTGTAAGGCTGGGGCAGGGGGTTCCACTGGAAGGAATGTGCCCCACGTCCCACTGGGCCCCACCACCCTGCCTGACCTCCTCGGGTCCCAGCCAAGGGTAAGCCAAGTCCAGGTTGAGTCAGCCAGGAAGAACCAGGACACTGGCCCCACATTGGCCCAGGCCAGGGACACGCGGCGAAGATCTGTGTTCATCCACCAGGACCCAGAGGCCCCAGCCCATGGCAGGGAATTCCTGGAGGGAGACAACCTGCTGAAGAGCAGAGCTCCAGCCTCCTCGAAGCCGCGGAGCACCCCTCCCCTCCCCCACCCCGCTCCTCTCCCTCCTCCTCATACCTTGTCCTCCTTCGGTCGTGCTGACCTGCTGAGCTGCCCTTGCCCAGCGGGGCTGCTACAACACAGTCCCCTAAACTCAGTATCTTATAAACAACAAAAATCCATTTCTCCCAGTTCCGGAATCTGGGAAGTCCAAGGTCAAGGTGCCAGCAGATTCGGCCTCTGGGGAGGACCCACTTTCCCAGAAACGATATCTTTTCCCTGTGTCCTCACATGGTGGAGGGAGCAATGCAGCCCTCAGGGTTCCCTTTTATGAGGGCGCTGATCCCGCTCAAGAGCACTGCACGCTCATGACCTAATCACCTCCCAAAGGCCCCATCTACAACCACCATCATACTGGGGGTGACACATGAATTTGGGGAGGACACAAACATTCAGACCACGGCACATGCCAAGCTGATTCCCACCCAGTGCCTCTGCTGAGAAAGCTGTTACCCAGATCTCCCCATGGCTCAGCTTAAACCTCTTCTTCTGGAAAGCCAACCCTGACTCCTCCAGCTGAAGTAACTGGCTTCTTTCTGCACAGGTTGCTCCCCAGTGCATTTGTGTATTTTGTGGCCTTCATGGCCAGAATTGATTATTTATGTTTTGAGTAACTTAATGGTAAGAACTGCATCAGTAGTACCCAATGCTGTGTACTCAGGGCTCTGGAACCAAGCCTGGCCCATGATGAGTGGTCAATGAACCAGTGACTGAATGAATGGAGTGACTGAATGAATGAATGAATTAGTGAATGAATGAATAAACGAGTGACTGGATGAATGAATGAGTGAATGAATGAATGAGTGAATGAGTGAATGAATGAGTGAATGAATGAATGAATGAGTGGATACATGAATGGGACATCAAGGCAAGGCCAGGTTTACATTGAGAAACTTTAGCCCAAAGGCTGGTTTTGACAGCAACAAGGCAACCTTGGGCAAGCCACCCTCCAAGCCTGTGAAAGACATACGACAGTCTCACACTTGCGCCGCTGCCACCAGAGTGCAAAAGGCAGTATGTGTGCTAACCCAGGACAAGCCACCAAGCTGGCCAGTTAGGGACTCAGGGCCCCTCCAAGGGCAGAGACTTTGTCTACCTGGTCACTGCTGAATCCCCAGCCCCTACACAGCCTCTCAAGCTGGCACAGCAAAATGAGCAGAGAAGTCACTGGCGATGCAGGGATCCCACTGCAGAGTGCATGGTTCTGGGCTTGTGGGACACAGCTCAGCCTTACTGACGGAACTGGGCTTCAGTTGTGGGGCAAGTCCAAAGCTCATCGTTATTCACAGACCTCCACGGAAATAACCACCACATGGAGTGTGTGGTTGTGCCAAACAGCACGTCACTGTGCCACCTCCAGATCAGCAGAGGGCAGAAAGCTGGAAAATCCACAACGGTGACAGGAGTGTAGACAGAGCCCCTCCCCACCACTGGTGGGGCTGTCAATCAGGGGCATTCCCTGGTGATCAGTGCTCAGGTCAAAAATGACAGATGCATATATTCTCTAACCTGCCAGGTCTAGTTCCAAGATTTCTGACGTGTGTGAACATCCTTCCACATGGGCCTCTTATAGACACACGTAGGAGGACGTTCGTGATAGCCAGCCACAGGGCAGAGCCTCAATGCCCATTAGGGCCTAAAGGAGCTGTGTTCAACCCCGCGGTGGAATTCAGTGCCATTACAGAAAGGAACCGGGTGCTGCTCCATTAGCCCTTATGTGGAAGGCTCTCCCGGCCAGACTCTGGGGAAGATAAAAGGGAATAAACATGAGTATAGAAACTGCAAAACCACATCATCAAGAGTCTAAGCTTTGAACTTGCCCTTTGCTTGAAAACTGGCTTCTCTACAAATCACCTGCGGAGCGAGGTTGTGAGTGAGAGACTGAGTACACTCTTAGATCTGCTCACGAGCTTCCTGCCAACCTTGAATCTGCGAGGGTCAATTTGATGTGTCAACCTGAAGGATGTGGGGAGGTGGGGTCACAGTCCCCAGTTACTCAACCAAACACTCATCTAGGTGCTGCTGTGACGGTGTCTGGTAGATGTGATCAAGGGCCATCATCAGCTGACTTTAAGGCATGGAGAGTGTCCTGGCTGAACTGGGTAGACCTGATCTGATCAGTGGAAAGGCCTTAGAGACAGGCTGAGGCTTCCTGAAGCCGAAATCCTTCCTGTGGACAGTGGCCCCAGTCAGGCTGGGAGTCCCGTCCTGACTTCGTGGCCTCCCTACGGATTTCAGACCTGCCTGGCCACACTAGCTGAGCTGTGCATGGATCAGGAACTGGTTGCTTTTGTTCCCAAACCTAATTGCACCAGGTGTACTTGTTTCTGTAATTAGGTAATTTAATTAAGCTTTTAATGCACATTGATTGAATGATCTCATACGGATGTAAAATGAAAATGTAACTTCTACGAAAACTGAGCTTTGGAGTCGGTAGAGGCAAATTGCTAAAAATACCGCTGTGCAGTTTGCGTGGGAGAGAGGAGTGAGATCTGGGGAGGCGGGGCCTTACAACTCTGGAAGGAGTCTGCACTCAGATTGCTTCCAAGTGTCTTTAAATACTCACTCCTCTCCAAAGAAACTGACAGTGGAACTTGTAGGAGACGCATCCAGCCTTTGTTCAGAGCAAAAATAACTTAAGTTGGTAGGTCCTTCCTCAAAGAAATGTCCTTGGATTCTGCCTCAAAGTGATGGCCAAGCAAGTGACATCTGTATGATTTAGTTTAAAATAGTGTTTAAAGCATGAACAAATCATGCTTATGATCTCTTCTTTCAAACGGCTTTTTGAGTAGTCACCTGAGGCTGAGCACTGAGGACAGGTCTTTACTCTACCTCCCTCCAGAGACTGATGCCGAGTGAAGGACCTGCCGCAGGTGCGGGCTCAGCCCGAGCCGGGCACAGCACATGGAGGGTAATATCTGCAGATTACTGTTCTGGGCATTAGGATTCCTATAAAGACCCACTTCTGAATGGTCACAAATGGTCTCGGGGACAGTGGCTGACTCCGGACAGATGGATGAGGTGGGAGTGAGAAGTACCGTTTTATTTTTTACCATGTATATAAATCCCTTCTTCAAATTTTGAAAATGGAAAGAATACGTAATGCTCCCCACCACCTGCTCCCAGGGCTAAGATCCTTTCGGGTCCATTCCACAGGCACCAATGGAGCATCCGCCAGGTACCAGGGCCGCCTTGCCCTCCAGCTCCTTCTGCTTTCCTCCTTGGAAGCTGAGCATTGCCTGTCTCTGACCTTTTGCTCAGGCAGGGCCCCTGCCAGCCCTTCCCCTCCCCATCTCCATCTCTGGGCTTCCAGGGTCACTCCCATGCACTCCTTCCTGTGGCTTCCCAGGGTCCCCGTCCCAGCTCAGCCCTCTCCAGGGTTCGCCTGCCCTGGCGGCTGTTCCACTGGGCATGTCCACTGGGCATCCTCCTAGTGAGGCTGGGAGCTGGAGGCAGGGCCTTGCCCAGCACGGGGCCTGAGGCACACGGTAGGTGCCCGTCAGGCTGACTGAACCAGCCGAGTCAGAGAGAAACCAAATCCACCTGAAAGTGTCCTCGAGTTAAGAAAAGACAGGTGCACCTCATTTGCAGACCACACCATTTCCACAGGACCCAGACCTTCATCAGCAATGGCACTGACATGCACCAGCGCCCACCAGCGCCCACCAGCCCAGGAGGGGACGCTGGGAGCCAACTGCATGGAACATGGTCACTCTGCCCTGCAGCCCTTCCCCGTCCAGTCATAGCCACGTATTCCACACGTACCACACACATGTTCACTTGACCTCCCCTCCCCCATGCTTGCTGGTGGAATGGAAGCTTCGGAAGGCAGCCCCCCGCATCTGCTTTGTTCGTTCCCCCCATCCTAGGCCCAGTGCAGAGAGCGGCACATAGAGGCTGTTCAGGAAACGTCTGTTGCTGAACTAAAATGTCGGAGAGAGAGTGGGATCGCTGTGGAGGGGATGGGATTGCTGGGGAAGGGGTAGCGTGTTTTTCCACATCACTCTCAAGGCCCCTCAGGGTTCCCCTTTCCCTCCTCCGCCTCAACTTCCCGCCAGCAGCTCCCTCCCTGGCCCAGCATGGGAGGGTCAGGAATGGGGCATTTTTAAATTCCCGGGCGGCACTCTCCAAGCCCACAGGGCTCCACGTGCACTCCTCAAACCAGGCAGCTCCAGAAATCATTTAGAAATCATTGCTACCTAACAGACAGAACGCTTTCCATTCACTCATCCATCTCTTCATTTGTTGCTTTTCTTCCTTTAACATAACAAAATTAACTTGAACGCCTAAAGCGGCAGAAGCCGTGAGTTTCCTACCCCATTTCCCTTCTCCCCTTCTTAAGCCTCAATGCTGCTCCTATTCAGAGCAGTCTCTTTTCCAGCTGACCACGGCCACATGAGGAGGGTCCAACCAAGGAGCAGTAGGTAGATGTGGAGGAGTTTCTGGGAGGAGCCCTCTGGAAGAGCTGACTCCGCTGAGATGCATGCCCCTTTGGGACTTGAATGTGATGTCTGGTGCCTTTGCAGCCACCCTGGACCATGGAGGATCAACAGCAGCATGAGGGTAAATAGCAGGAAGATAAGAGGAATGTGAATCCTTGTTGATTTTGGAACAACCATGCCAGTCCTGACTGCCTAGGCAACTATCCCAGAGAGTGAGGTGCCTCTAATATGGTATCTGGAGTCAGCCTGCCTGGGTCATATCTCAGCTCCACTAGCTTACCAGCTGTGTGACTTTGAGCATCTTAACTAATCTCTCCGGGCCTCCATTTCCTTAGCTGCTAAGAACATCCAATAATAGCGTTTACATCTTATGTTGAAAGGAATGCAGGCCAACACCACCCCTCATACATAACACGGGTTTCATACATGTTAATGAGCTATGGTTGTGCTGTTATTACTATGACTTCTACTCACACACGCTAAGCCCCGATCCTGGGTGAAGCAGGGCTGTGTGGTATTTAGTCCCCGCAAGCATCTGAGCAGGCAGACGTGACACACCCATTTCAAGGCTCGGACACATCAAGTGACTTCCCTGGGCTCACTCAGCCCATGGCTCTCAGCCAGGCCTGCAAGCCCACCAAGCCACCTGCTCTCTGGTTTGGGAATCATGTTTTATTGATACTGAATGGGGCTTGATGTTGTTTTGCATTTTCTTACGAAACATGCTGTACCATCCTCTACAGATTCCCAAGCAACCAAGGAAAACAAACAGCAGCTGACCCTCTCTGGAGGCCTCAGCAGGGATGGGGCCACTTCACACTGACACTAAACAGAAGGGGCCTGAGCCTCTCCCCTGCACAGGATGGGATTCGGGGGTCCCACTCCCTGGACCCTGCATACCACACACAGACGGGATCTCCCTCCCTCTACGTGGGGACTTCCACCCAAGACGACGAAGCCTCATATTTATATCCTCTCGGGCTGAGATTTGCCAGTTTAAACTTGTCCAGATTTGGAAGCTGTGTGTTCTGTTGCTTAGCTACCTTCATCTAAAAGCAGAATGTACAAGATCCGAACATGATAGCCACTGCTTTGCCTGATCCATGCTGGCCTTGCCTGCCCCAGCCTTTGCAGGACCACCAGCACCCTCCCTTTAGGACTGAGGTTGATTTCTCCCCACAACATCCCACAGAGCCTGTTCACGGCACTGCCTCACGAGCTCCTTTGCATTTTTGCAACAAATCTTTGAAAGTGCCCTCATAAATCTGGGTGGTCTTCTTGACCTTGGAGGCTCTGCAGTGTTCACAGGCAGACCCCTCACCACAGCGGTGAAGCAGGAGCTGGTGCTCAGGAAGAGCATCTGTGTAGAACAGACCTGATCTCCGCTTGCCCTGAGATTTCTAAACAAAGAGAGACTGGAAGCCCCAGCAACAGTACCCCTGGAGGGCTGGGAAAGTCAGCCAGATAAATGTGCAGCATCAAAAAAAAGGAAGAAAATCATATAAATTGCTAAATGCCAACAGCCTCTGTTATTGGGATCTCGGAATCCAAAGAAGGCTATAGATGGCACAGTCCTGCATGCCTCAGTTGACGGGTGGCCAGTACTGGGACAGCACTGGCCCAACCAGCTGCCTCAGTTGACGGGTGGCCAGTACCAGGACAGCACTGGCCCAACCAAGCCACACACAGGGGTGGCAACCCGAGCTGGACCTGTGGGATCTGTGGTGTCCCAGCTCAGACTCACCTTCCCACCATTTTGTTTTCTTTTCTTTTTTTTTTTTTTCTAATGACAGAGTCTCATTCTGTTGCCCAGGCTGGAGTGCAATGGCACCATCATAGCTCACTGCAGCCTCTAACTCCTAGGCTCAAGCCATCCTCCCTCCCTCCTGAGCCTCCCAAGTAGCTGAGATCACAGGTGTGCACCACCATGCCTAGCTGTTTTTCCATTTTTATTTTTTGTAGAGGTGGAGTCTGGCTGTGCTGCCCAGGCTGATCTGGAAAATAGCAGGAAGATAAGAGGCAGGTGCTTCAGTCCTGTGGGCACTTGGTAACTCAGGTACCTCCCTCTTATCTGCCTGTGGGCACCCAGGTCTGGTGACCAGCCTGGGCAACATAGCAAGAGATCCTGGACCCAAGCGATTCTCCTGCCTCGGCTTTCCAAAGTTCTGGGATTGCAGGCATGAGCCACTGCGCCCAGCCCCCACCATTCTCAAGAGTCCTCTTCTCTCCAGGCACAATCAGGTTCAGCAGAGGCTCCAGAACCTGCTTCAGATGTGGGCTTCATTCCCTCACAGGCCAAGCCCCCAGACGTCAAGGGGATTGAGAGCCCAAGTTCCCTGAGTGTCTCCTAGGGAGCAAAGATGGGGCAAATTCGTGATTACGGAAAGGATGAAAATGATGGTGAGGATAAAAATGTTGACAAAGTTGTTGCTAAAGATGATGGAAAGATAATGAGGAAGAAAAAGATGAAAATGACAAAGATGATGATAAACAAGTGGTGAAGGTGACGATGGTGATGAAGATAAAATGATGACAATGAAAAGATGCTGAAGAAGAAGAAAAGGATCTGATGAAGATAAAGTTGCTGAAGCAAAGGGAATGGTGACGCCAATACCTGGTCATGTTTAGGAGACGCCTTCCCATGCAGTTTCCCCTTCATCCCTGCAGCAGTAGCTGCAAAATCACCGAGTACCCACAGGACCCAGCACCATTCTAGGGACTGGAGATACAGCTGAGGGGGAGAGGCTTCTTTCTGGAGTAAGGAAAATATCTTAAAATCAATTGTGCTGACAGAAACACAACTCTATGAATATGCTGGAAGCCCTGAATTGGACGCTTAAAGTGCGTGAAGCGTATGGTGTGTGAATTATGTCTCAACAAAGCTGTTAAAGCTGAAAGAGACAAATTCCCTATCCTCAGGGAGCTCAGATTTCTTTTCTTCCCAGAGAGCTTCCTGTCTGCCAGGCATGATTCCAGGCATTCTACATGTGATGGCTCATTGCATCCTTCCCGTGGCCCCACAAGACAGGCTCTGTTGTAATCACACCCCTTTCACCGAGTAGGAAAGTAAGGCATATGTGAGGAGATGACTTCCCCATGCCCACATGCTGGAAAACTGCAGAGCTGGCTGGGAACCAAGGCATTCTGTCCATCCTGACTTCTCAGCGGCGCACTGTGCTGCTTCCTCGGAGCAAGGGTGGAGCTGAGAGGGCCGCACACAGGGGCAGCCCCCTCACGTCTGAGAGGAAGGAGACAGGTTCACAGGGGCTCCCTAGGATACTGCCAGTGGTAGCCCTGGAGGCTTCCGCTGCTGACAGTCAATTTACAGGATGACCCATTTATTTTCCCCGCTAACTCAAGAGGTGAAAATCCCCTTAACCTCAGAGTAAACAAACATGTACTTCTCCAAAAACAAGTGCATAAGTGACTTCATATCAGAGGTGGCCAGTGGGTGGTCCCGGGCCAAATACCGTCCACAAATATGTTTTCTGGGTGCACACGTTGCTTTTAAAAATCTGAAGAGGCTCTCAACATTTACATGAAGGCTATTTCACCAAAAAATCAAATCTTCAGTTTCTCTTGGAAATTCTGGCCACAATGGCCAGGGGTGATGGCCCATAGGACCTGAGTGACAGCTGCCCTCTTGAGCAGGAATGCACACTCCCCAGGATGCCACAGCCCTGCCTGGCCCAGGTCACTTACAGAGCATTTGGGGCTGTGACTTCTACTTTGTTGATATGAGCTGTGAAGATGCCATCCCCCACCTGTCTCCTGTGGCGAGTTAGTATTATTGGTCTTATTCGTTCCGATAAAGCTTTCTCCCCTATTCCTCCTGACAAGTGCTCAGAGAGCTTTAGAAGTAGCTTGTTGTCCACCAGAGACTTCCTTCCAGTGAGGGTGAAGTGGGGGCTTCTGGAGTATCCCCACCTGAGGACCTAAGGACCTACAGCCCAGAAACAGCCCAGGCTGGTCGGCAGCCAGACGGCAGTGGCGTCGCCAGAAACGTATGCAGACCCTGGCCTGGACACACAGCACAGAACCAGTCTCCAAGACTGGCAATGACAACTGAGGACCTGACGGCTCACACTATTCACAAATACACTTCTGCATATGTTGCTTATAATCAACGTAGTAAATGGAATCGTTGCTTAAACGTACCCGAAGAGCCCACTACACAAAGACAGACATTCATTCAATAAACACTTATTGTACTGAAGTAAACTCTCAGGGAATTGCATCCAACCCACTGTGCCTGCTGAGACAGCTGCGTGGATGGATGGACACATATTAGGGTACGTCAAGTACAGTGAATAGGATGCCATTTAGTAAGAATTTAGTTCAACAATGTCTCTGTCCACCTCATCTATCTAACTACACAACATCCAACCACTTATCCACCCATCTATCCATTCATCCAGCCGTCTCTCCATCTACCTACTCATGCATCTCATAATGCAATTACCCCACTAGCCATTTATCCGTTCAATCATCCCTCCATCCAGGTGGCCATCCATCTAACTACCCAAACACCCATCTATCCAATCATACAATCATCCATCTATCCATCCAACCAACCATCCGTTCACCAGTAATTAGCTGAGAGTCTATTGTGTACCAGGCACTGAGGATACAGCATTGAAGAAGTTCCTTCCTTCCTTAAAGGAAAGTCTACTGCTTCGGTGGAGGATAATTTGAACCAGAGGATGGCCATGGATGAGTTCCAGGGAGTTGTGAAATAGGCTAAGGAAAAGGACTTTGAGCTGGAGAGGCTCAGGTTTATGTCCTCACTCAGCTACTCACTGACAATTCTGAGCCTCCATTTCCTCACATGCAAAGTGGAGACTGTGAGGCCTATCACACAGGAAGGAAATGCTGTAATGGACCCAGAGTCCCCAGCATGTGCAGCCTGCTCTAGAACAGGGGTCCCAACCCCAGTACCCATCTGGGGGAACCTAGCCTGTTAGGAACCTGGCCACATAGCAGGAGGTGAGCAGTGGCAAGCAAGCATTACTGCCTTAGCTCCACCTCCTGTCAGATCAGCAGCAGCATTGGATTCTCAGCCGAGTGTGAACTGCGCCTGTGAGGGATCTGGGTTGCACACTCCTTATGAGAATCTAATGCCTGCTCATCTGTCACCGTTTCCCATCACCTCCAGATGGGACCAGTTAGTTGCAGGAAAACAAGCTCGGGCTCCCACTGATTCTATATTATGGTGAGTTGTATAATAATTTCATTATATATTACAATGTAATAATAATAGAGATAAACTGCACAATAAATGTAATGTGCTTGAATCATCCCAAAACCATCCTCCTCCATGGTCCATGGGAAAACTGTCTTCCATGAAACTGGTTCCTGGTACAAAACTGGTTGCATTTCTAGACTAGTCTAGACTGTTGCTCTAGACAATGGTGGCTATGCAAGGAGAAATTCCTGGAACCACAGGAGATGTTTGCACACCTGACATGCTTCAAACTCTCATCCAGTTCGCAGACCCATGATCCCAAAAGGTAAATGATCACATGCCTCATCACCTGTTTTACAATCTTGGGGTTCACTATAAAACAGGAAACCCAGGCCGGGTGCGGTGGCTCACGCCTGTAGTCCCAGCACTTTGGGAGGCTGAGGCAGGTGGATCACGAGGTCAAGAGATCGAGACCATCCTGGCCAACATGGTGAAACACTGTCTCTACTGAAAATACAAAAGTTAGCTGGGCGTGGTGGTGCATGCCTGTAATCCCAGCTACTCGGGAGGCTGAGGCAGGAGAATCGCTTGAACCTGGGAGGTGGAGGTTGCAGTGAGCTGAGATTGCGCCACTGCCATCCAGCCTGGAGACAGAGTGAGACTCCGTCTCAAAAACAAACAAACAAAAAACCGGGAACTCAAGTACAGCCAAGTCTTTCCTGCCATAACTGCATTTATTTTGTCTGAAGATGCCCAGCTGTTGGCATTTTGATCAAGAACGATCCTGGGCATGATGAGTTCCTTGTTCGTCTCTGCATTTGCCTTCTTTCTGGTGATCCCTTTGGAAATTGTCCCACTGGTAATTTCAGAGACTGAGCAGACAAATGTGCTTTTGGATATCAGGAAGCCAAATTTCCCCCGATGAGGCCCCTCCTCACGTGTGCACCAAACTGGGAGAACAGTCTGGGCTTTGCTCCTTGAAGACTGTTCATTAACAAGGGCCCTCTTCAAGTCGAGGGTTCTCTGGACTTCCCAGTCCAGCTTGGGTCCACAGGGACAGTCCCCAGGTCCAGCTCGCGAGACCTCACCTCTGAAGCCGGGGAACTCAGCCCCCAGCTCCCTTCTCAGCAACACGAGGGGACCTCACCTTCCCCTCACCTCCTGTTTTATCCAAACAGAGGCCCTTTGCCCTTGATGTGCCCAACCTAAAACCCCAAATTATTCAGCAAGGTCCAAGAGCTGAGGCCCCACAGGCTTCAGAACAAGAAAAATGGGTTTCAAGCCCCCATTGTCTTCCGATTGTGCTTTTAAAAAAGGCTTAACACTGCTCCATTCCCGAGAGATGGATAGGGCTAATTTCACTGGAACACACAGAAGCCTGTTCCGGTTGCTGGTGGTCAGTGAAAAACAACTCACCTTTCTCTTCTGTACAAGTATGTGAAGCTGGAAGGAAGATAGTGTAAAAGGAAATGGACCAAGGATAACAGGAAATGCAGGATCATATAGGGCTCTGAATACTCTTGACCTCAGCTAAGATCAGTGAGTCCAGCGTGGACCGGGCAGTCTCCCCTTCCAGCCCATGTGCTCCTTGGGCAAATCTCAACTGCACAATCGGATGTAACCACTGCCAAAAACCCCAGGGACCTGACAGCCCAGGGACTCTGTGGACACATAACCTTCCCCCTGTGTCTGCCTGCCTTATTTTGGATTCCCTCATCACCATTGCAGACCAGCTCGCCCCCAGGCTGGCAGCCCCTCCTCCCTCGCCCCCAGGCCTGCCGTTCATCCTCTCTAGCTCTGCCATCCTCTCTGCAGCCCCGCAGCCCCAGGATGGTGCTGGCTCCTGGGCCTGTCGCACCTGAGAGACCCTCGTCTGCCCACCTATCTCTGGCCTTGCTCTCCCGAACCAGCCCCAGACTGCAGCAGAGGGGCGTTTTCCAGACATACCCTTGCTCCTGACCCCTCAGGGAGCCCTGAAAGCCAGGCCTCCTCATCTGTCATTTCCCACCAGCTTTGCCAGCGCCTCCTTGGTGAGCAGGGTCCTCACAGAACAGTATAGCAGGGCCCTGCCATGCCAGTGGGCACACCCTGAAGAGGCGAACAGAACACATGAGTAAATGGCACTTTCAGCAACTGTGGAAGTGACTAAGAACACAGCAGTGGACGATGTGACACAGGGTAACAGCGAGGCTGTGCCACTGGGGGATGGTCAGGAAGGTGACATCTGAGCTGAGCCCAGGATGATAAGAGGAGCTCTGTGTGGATTGGGAACCCATAGTGGGCAGCACAGGAGCCCCCACTACCTGGCCCTGCAGCCCCTCCAGCCTTCTCCCTCTGCCCTGCCACCATCACCCAGCTCTGAACCTTCTCAGCCCCCAGGGTGGTCCTGGGAAAGCGGTGCTGCTTCCGGCCTTTGAGCTCTCGCTGGCTGGTCTACCTGGGACACCCTCACCCTCCCTCCTGAAGCCAGTCCACACATCTATCTCGGTACATCTTTTACCATACACAATGACTTCTCGCCTGTGAGCACATCTTTTCATCTCTGCACCCCAGCGCCGAGCACGTGCACGCGACATGAATTCGAAATCTCTGTAATTGGGGCTAAGCACCCCAAGAGATGGGCAGCGACACTGGATGTGGCATGATCACCTGGGTCCATTCTGCAGGTGCAGCCTTCCCCTGCAGGTCATTTCAAATGCTACCATCCAAACCAGCAGCCACGGATTAACCCTGAGGCAGAAGGCAAACTTTGCAACCACTTTTCAGGATGGCAACAATAACTGTGACAACAGAAACCCTCAGTGCTCGCGGCGGCTCAGCCCTGCTCTGGGAGGGACCCACGTCAGGTGTATTCACTCCTCAGTGAGGGTGTCAGGGGATGTAGTAAGATCCATGAAGGAGCACGTGTCCAACACCCGCACCATACCGAGCACAGAGCTTCAGGGTTGCAGACGTCAGCGGGCAAGGGACTCAGTCCAGTGAACGTGGACCATAACCACCTCATTAATACAAACATTCACTGGAAACTGGCCTTTAGCTATAGTATATCATCAGCTTCCCAGCCCTGTCCACCAGGTGTCAGCCAGATGCTTGGCCTCAGGCAGCAAGGCTCAGTGGTTGGGAGCGAGGGCCCTAGAGGTCACAGCCTCACTGTTCATGAATTGTCAGACCCGGGGGCGCTGTTTAGGCTCTCTGCCCGGTCTCCTCATCTGCAGAGCAGGAATGATGGTCCCTGCCCACCATCGCAGGCAATCAGCACTGCGCCTACCCAGCGTCAGGACAGACCCTCTCAGATGCTGCTATTAGTGGTGTCATTATAAAGGCCGGCATTGAAAGCTGATTCTTCCCCCTTCCACATGTCTGCAATTTACCAAAGACCATTTCTGTGGAAGTGAAAATTTCTGTCCATGCAGTTTCAGGTAAAAGCTCACAGCAGAAGGAAGGCCCCAGTGAGACAGGCTGGTCCCCTGTCTGACCAGGCACGGTTTCCGCCTTGCAGCCCAAACCACAGCTTCTGCGGGGACACTGTCTGTCTCCACATCTCTGTGCGTTCTGTCTCCAGGACCAAAAATAGGCCTGCCTTGTCTAAAGCACATCTAGAGAAGGAAGCATCTAAACTCGCTGCACGCTGTGTCCTGCTCCTGCAGACAGAGTGGGAGGCCACAGCCCAGGAGGACACCTGAGGGTGTAGTGTGTTCTGGAGGCCACAGAACAAAACGTACAAGGAAGCTGCTCAGAGATCCACTAACTGCTGTGTGAGCACGCTAAGCACCCCCTCCTGAAAGATGCTATTGAGCATTAATCAGCTTCTCACACACATTCCTGGGAGCAAAGAATGCCCCAAGGGGAGCGACAATAGAAGGTTTGTGCATGACTTATGAGATGCCTACCCTATCCCTCGCTCTTCGGGCAAAATTACACAACAGTCACGAAAGGAAATGACACTCACGCCCCATGAAAAGCAACGCGCCTGCACTCCCCGGCCCACGAGCATCGTGACCACTGTTCATGCAGCAGCATTCACTTTATCCTGCCCCAAAGCCTGCCGCTGGCCTCTGCCCCATGCAGGTAACAGCTCGCCCAGGAGTGCATCCAACCCTGACTGTGACAGCAGCAGCTCTGGCCCCCAGCACCCCTGCTGAAAATGTGCTTTTATGACTTTCTTCAGGGACTAACATGGAATCTTCCAGCGGGCCCTGAGGCGGGTACTGCCACCATCCCCATTTCACAAACAAGGAGAGATTTTGAGACACTGGCGCTGGCCTATCTCACGCAGCGGAGACAGGGACAGCTGGGGTTCTAGCCCACCTGCTGCACTGCTCCAGAGCCCTTGCTGGGCAGCGTCTCTTTCTATGTGTTCCCCCTGAGGATGTCCAACTCCCTACTGCTCCGTGCTGGGTTGACATTCTGCACTGCTTCCCCCACTCCAGAGACAGAGTCTTGCTCTGTCATCCAGGCTGGAGTACAATGGCACGATCTTGGCTCACTGCAAACTCCGCCTCCTGGGTTCAAGCGATTCTCCTGCCTCAGGAGAATTTTCACCCCTCTCTGTGTAGGAGCTCAGCTTACCTTTAAAACTCGTGTAGATGCTTGGACTACAGGCACCTGCCACCACACCCGGCTAATTTTGTATTTTTAGTAGAGACAGGGTTTCGCCATATTGCCCAGGCTGGTCTTGAACTCCTGACCTCAAGTGATCTGCCTGCCTCGGCCTCCTAAAGTGCTGGGATGACAGGCGTGAGCCACTGTGCCCGGCCAACATTCTGCACTGCTTTAAAGCAAATGTGAAGTCCTTTGCCTGAGAGGCTTGGGATGTTGCCTGGCTGCCAGCAGATACGCTGATCAAAGCCAAACCAATATATAAAAATTCAAAGCCGTGCCTAAGATAAACAAGAAGCCACAGTGCTTTTGTGTCTACAATGCTTCTCCCAGGCCCAGGCCTGGGGCTCTAACAAATGGCCCATCTCACTGCACAGCAGCTTCTGCAAGCTGCATGGCCCTGGGCCAGTTCCCTTCTCACTAAGTCTTAATTTTTTCATCTGTAAAATGGAGATGATAGTAACACCTGCTTTACTGAGTTACTGTGAAGATGATGTAAATGAAAGAAAGTAAGGCAGCACACGATCGGCACCTATGCTGAAAGCCAGCAGCAGGTCCTTCCCACTGCTCTGAGATGGTGGCTGTAGACAGGATGGAGGCAATAGAGGCTGTGCATCTGTGCGTAATTTCCAGGGCACACCTACCGTGCAGGAACTGCGGGCCTCCATACTCTGCTGATGCATCTACACAAGTTTTAAAGGCAAGCTGAGCTCCTACACAGAGAGGGGTGAAAATCAGCATATAGCTTCACTCTTTCAAACGGGACCCTGACTTTCCTGGGGGTCCCAGACCAAGCACACAGATGTGTTCTGGGGTAGCCGTGGGGAACAGTGGCTGCTTCACCAGGAAAAGGCCCTGGAGCACTCAGAAGATAAAATACGAAGGTTCTGGAAATTAAAAAAAGGAGATGGCAAATGTTCTTTGGGATACAGTAGACGGCATGTTGCCATGGCAACCAGAGGCTGAATTACTTAGCAAGAGACGGTGGAGGAATCTCTGAAAGGAGGCAGAGCAGAGACAAAGGAGACCAATTAAGCCACTGCTGTAGGGAAAACAAACGGAACCTCCAGGAAGCCATGTCTGACCTCCTGGGATGCAACTCCTCTGCTGCTGTTTTCTCTAATTCCAGGTTTTTAAACGTGGTGACAGGCATCCAGGGAGCTACTACATTCCAGTCCAAGGTTTCAAATTCGTTCCAGATTCAGTAAGTAGTGGAGTAAAAACAAGCCACAGGGCCCATGTTTTTGGTACTTCTTACGTAGGGGGGCGTTTGGGGTATCCCCAGCAGCCCAACCTTCTCCCAACCTCCCTCTCCACCTTCACAGTCGGGGCGGGGACCCCAGGCTTCTCTCATTCCAAGCACCACCATAATTTTTGTTGGTTTTTGAATCACATGTACTATCATCCATTACTTACCTTTTTTTTGTTTAGGTCAATTCACTTAATATTTTAATTTGAAAGAACTCAGTTTGATTATCAAATAGAAAGCCATTATTAACTGGCACAGGTAAAGGCAACCACAAATAACAGAAGTGAATAAAATTCTGTTGACCTGCAGGCTGGGAAGGATTTTTAAACACGGTACAAACAGTGCGAACCATAAAGCACAACAGGGGTCAGCAAAGCGCCAGTTGGACCCAATGGACTGCTGGCTATTTTTGTAAATAAAGTTTCATTGACACACAGACATGCCCCCTCATCCTCAGATTGTCTACAGCTGCTCATTACCACAGTGGTCGAACTGAGTAGGGGTGGCGGAGACAGCCTGAGTCACAAACCTCAAAATTCTGACAACTCGGTCCTCACAGAAAAAGGCTGTGAGCTCTTGAAGTTTATGATTGGCAATCTGACAGCCTTAAAAATCAAAACTTCTGTACCTCAAAGAAAAGTATTTTAAAAATGTGGCACATATACACCATGGAATACTATGCAGCCATAAAAAAGGATGAGTTTGCGTCCTTTGTAGGGACATGGATGCAGCTGGAAACCATCATTCTTAGCAAACTATCACAAGAAGAGAAAACCAAACACCGCATGTTCTCACTCATAGGTGGGAACTGAACAATGAGCTCACTTGGACTCGGGAAGGGGAACATCACACACTGGGGCCTATCATGGGGAGGGGGGAGGGGGGAGGGATTGCACTGGGGAGTTATACCTGATATAAATGATGAATTGATGGGTGCTGACGAGTTGATGGGTGCAGCACACCAACATGGCACATGTATACATATGTAACCTGCACGTTATGCACATGTACCCTAGAACTTAAAGTATAATAAAAAAAAAAAGAAAAAAATTGGAATACCTGAGAAACTGTAAACAAAATGGTTATTTGAAAGAGCTAGAGTTGTTTTATTTTGTATTCATTTGTATTATGATTTTTTTGAAACCGGAGCATGATTTAATTTTTCCAGTAAAAAATCACTGTACTCAATACAAAAGACAGTAAAAATCATCTGTAAGCCCACTAGTTAGAACATTTTTTAATATTTTGGAGTATATCCTTCTAGACTTTGCTTTAACCATATGTGACATATATTAGGTAATATAGTGCGTGCATCCATTTTGTGATTTATGCTTTCCCCAAACAAAAATCTCTCATGTAAAAAAAAAAAAAAAAAAAAAAACTGAAACTACAAGCCCCAAACAGAGAAAAGAATCATGTAACTCAAAACGGGGAAGGATTAGAAGCCACAGCTTCAAAAGTAAACTCCTAAAAATCATTAAGATAAAGAAAACTTCAGGCAAAGTCCATAAATCAAAGAAGAAACCAAAAAAGCTGATAAATGCTGAAAATAATGCTCAACCTCACCGGAAATCAGAGAAACGGAAAACCAAGCCTTAGGAACACACGTCCCATCACTGAGACTCGCCGAAATGAAAGCCTGGGATGACAACACGGTGGTGCAGAGGCCGAGCAGCACGGCTTTCCCAGCTGCTGGTAGAAGTGCAACCTGCACGGCGCCCCAAGCACAACTCCGCACACCTGGAAGGGAAGGACCTTGTGCTCCATGCACAGCCCCGCCCCGCGCCGGCCTCACCTGCTCACGTTCACAGCCCTCCACTGTGAAAACACTCAAGTAAAGATTTTGGTGAGAGTTGGGAACACTGGGGCCCAAGCTCCCCAGCGGAGACCAGAAACAGCCCTTCCTAGAAATGAAGAGCCCCACTGCTCAGAGGAAAATCTGCCCAGAGCGGGAGTCCAACCTTCAGATCATGGATTCTCACCCGGGGACCATTCTGTTGTCTCTAGCCTCAGGGGACGTTGGGCCGTGTCTGGGACGCATTTGGTGGTCAGAAGTGGAGGATGTACTACTAGTATGTAGTGGAAGGCGGGAGGAATGCTGCTAACACACTACACACACGGGACGGCCCCTCCACAGAGAACCATCTGGGCCCAAACGTCAGTGGTTCCCAGGCTGGGGACCCTGCTGCAGACCCTCGCTTCTCAAAGTGTGACCTGCGGCCCAGCGGCGAGCAGCGTCAGCAGCCCCAGAAGCTTGCTAGAAATGCAGACTCTCAGGCCTCCCTACACCCGCACCATCAGAACCTGCATTTTCCCAGGGTCTCCAGTGACTCAGGGGCATGGGGACAGCAAGAGTGAAGAGCAAATCAACAGAGGCAGTGGCGCTCCCAGAACTGGTTCCCCTCACCCCTGGGGCACTGTCTCTCTCTCCAGGGAAGGGTCGGCTTTTGAGGTTTAAAGAGGGAAGGAGCGGACTAGGGGCTGTCCAGGGTCCTGTCTGCCAGGCCCAACCCTGCACAGACCGGCTCACACCTCACAAGGATGGGCAGGAGATGCAGACTGTGGCTGCCGGGACGGTGTGCACGAGCTTTATCAGAATTTCCTCTCCTACCTCACACGGGCCAAGTTAGCCTGCCATCTGGCCCGGTGAAAGGAAACAGAGGCCCGCCCTGCCAGAATGAAATGACTTTCCTCTGAAAGCCCACTGATGCCTGCTCAGTGGCTCTTGGCACCTTTGGGCAGTGTCAATGGGCGCAAACTGGGGTACGCAGCAAGCTCTGAGGGGTTCTGAACTCCAGTGGCTCTGGAATGTGGAAAGCAACTAGGCAGGTGCCCAACCCTGGAACGCCACAAAGGTCAGCTCCACCAGGCTCATGGCAGCCTTGCCTTCCAAAAGAAGGCCCCCATTCTGTCTCAGGGGCGTGACTGGATCCCTATAGACCTCAACCAGCAAGACGCAGCAGCTCCACTCTGTCCTGCCCCGTGGGACAGTCCATCTCCAGCCCAGCAGACCACAGGGACCACCCAGGGAACCCTTCAGGGGTGCAACACAGAAGGTGCCCACCCGTGGCTCTGGGTCACAGCCAGACGGCAGATGGCTGGACTTGGTGCACATATTGTCCAGCAAATGATGTGTATGTAGATAGACATGTACGTGTATATATGCAGACATGCACCTCATGACATTTCAATGATACACGACATCTACGACACACATACAACAGTCGTCCCAGAAGATGAAAAAATGGAGCTGTAAAATTCCTAATGCCTAGTGACATTGGTGCTGTCATGTAACACCTTGGGGTAACGCGTTCCTAACATGTTTGTGGCGATGCTGGTGTAAAAAAACCCTACCATGCTGCCAAGTCCTCTAAAGTCCAGTACATGTAAGCATGCAGTACATGACACTTGACCATGATATTAAATGACTGTGTTACTGCTTTATGTATCCACTATAATTTTAATGAATATTTTAGAGGGTACTCCTTCTACTTATGAAAACAAAGTTAACTGTAAAGCAGCCTCCAGCAGGTCCCTCAGAAGGAATCCAGAAGACACTGTTCTCATAGGAGATGACAGCCCTATGCACGTTACTGCCGCTGAAGACCTTGCAGGGAGCTGAGCTGTGGAGGAGGAAGACGACAGGCCTAGGCTAATGTGGCATTTGTGTTTTAATTTTTAATGAAACATTTAAAAAGTAAAAATAAAATTGAAAAGTATAAAAAACTTATAGAATAAGGGTAAGGAGAAATTATTTTTATGCAGCTGTATAATTTATGTTTTGTGCTAAGTGCTGTTATAAAAGTCCAAAAGTTAAAAGTTTTTCCAGTAAAAAGTTACAGTAAGCTAAGGTTAACTTATTATTGAAGAAAATGTTTCTATAAATGTAGCATAGCCTAAGTGTGCAGTGATTCTGAAGTCTGCGGTGGTGCACAGTCACGCGCTAGCCTTTCCGTTGGCTCACCACTCACTCGGGACTCACCCAGAGCAACTTCCAGGCCTGCAAGCTCCATTCATGGTAAGTGCTCTATACGGAGAGAACGTTTTAGTATTTTGTATGTCATATTTTAATGTACGTTTTCTATGTTGAGAAACGTTTCGATACGATGATGTGCTAGAATTGCCTGCAGTATTCAGTAGAGTCACGTGCTGTACGGGTTTGTAGCCCCGGAACCATCAGCTACAGCACGTAGTCAGATGTGCAGCAGACCGCACCCTCTGGGTTTGTGTAGTGCGCTCTGCGATGTTCCCACGACAACAAAATCTCCTAATGACGCATTTCTCAGGATGTATCCTGTCATTAAATGACATGTGACTGCATAACTGTGTGTGTGGGGGTGGGAGGGAAGGGAGGTAGCTTTACTTGACAAACTTAGAAGATCTGGCAACACTGGATCCACCTTCTTGCAGGAAAATGATCAGATAGAGGTGAACAGAGACGTCCCCTGTCTCTAACACTGACAAGCCATGTCCTCATCAGTTTGGCCCAGTCTTTGCCTGGCTCCTACAGGCCAGTGGAGCAATTCACCCTCCAGGAGGCATTTGATGATGTCCAGGGACAGTTTTGGTTGTCACGGGAAGTGTAGTGTGTAGAGGCCAAGAATGATGCTAAACATCTGAGCTGCACGGGACAGTCCCCCCAGGAAAGGGCCCCCACATGGCCCCTAACGTCAATGGTGGCGGGGTCAAGAGACCTGCTGCAGACGGTGGGTTGTGCGCCCCGGCCTGGGATGTGGGATCCTAGCATGTGGGATCTCAGAGGGGCTCAGCCTGCAAGGCCAGAGCACAGGCCCGACTGTGCCCGCACGTTGCCACTTACTTGGAGAGCTTCATCTCGATCTGCTGCCGGATCTCCTGTCTTTCTTCATCAGTCCTTCGGGGGAAAATGTTCCGGTCTTCCAGTTCCTGTTTGCTTGGCCGGTTCCTTAGCTTCACAGCCAGGAGCTCCTTCTTGCATTTCCGTGGCAGTGTTCCTAAGAGCCCCATCCAGGGCAAGAGGAGAGAAGGAAACAAAGGAGACAGGTCTTAATGGAGGGCTGGCTTGTCAATGGAGCTGCCCACCTGCCAGAGGAAGGACTGTGGACCAGGGTGATGGTGGCTAGAACCAAGAGGATACACGCTCGCCAGCTTGCGGCACTTTCCAGTGGAACGGTGGGCAACACGGGGCAAGGTGATGCCACCGTCTCTGTCCACTAAGCCGCCTAACTCATGGCTTTCCAGGCACAGTCCAGGTTGACAGCTGCTGTCCCAGACGATTTCTAATAGCAGCCACGTTTGTCTTTCAAAAATGTCTGAGTTTGGACCAAAAATGACACAGTGACTTCCCCCATGGTGGCCGCTGCCCCCACCCAGCTCCACATGGTCCCTGCACTGTCTCCCTGCCCACTGTCTCCCTGCCCACTGTCCCCCCAGCCACATGGCTCCTCCTTCAGTTTCTAGATGTCCCACCTTAGGGTCTCCATGTCATCTCCTTCTGCCTGCCACACGGCTCTGCCGGGACCATCCAGGGCTGGACCCAGCTTCTCAGAAACCCCCTGAGCCTCCAATCACCACCACTCCACTTATCTTAATCCCCCCAACCAGCTGGTATCTTTCCAGTTTGTTTATCATCTGTCTCCTGCACAGACTTTAAGCGACAGCCTTTCCCCACCCACCATGTCCTAGCAGGGTGTGGAGATGGTAAATCTTCGTGAACACTGCTGCGTGAACTGAAGGGTGGGCTGACTCCAGGTCTGCTAGGCCAGCCTTTGTGTTCTATGTGTGTCTGAAATCAGCTGAGTGAAGTTAACAGCATGAGAGGAAGGTATTAGGGAATGGAATGTTCATATTTACTCAGGAGCAGAGATGGGGTTTAGCTCTTTCACAGGCAGAGAGGGTCATTCCTTAGTGTACTAGGAAATGTGGGTGCTGGTGAATTGAGCTTTCCCAACAACACGGTCCCCACCTGCCCTGCCACTGCAGGTGCTGCTGCCTGCAAGTAACTCCAAAGTATCACATACAATGTAGGTTGCAGTTTTGCAGTCTGTGGTTTTGCAGTTTTCTTGGGCCAGGATTTAATTCCTGGGGGCTGAAGTCATTATCCAATAGGGTCCCTTCCATAGATGAAGGCAGGTTTTACTTCTTAAGAAACAAGGTACACAAAAGGAAGTCAACTCCTAGTGTGCAGACGGGAACGCAAAGCAAGAAAGTCAGTTGAACAACATGGTCGTTTCACAGAAGTTTGGGATAAAGTAAGATTCAAAAAGTGGAACTCAGCCAAGTCTTGAATTTCTAACATGCCATTGTTTGCCATGTGTTTTAGAGAGAAAATAACAACTCTGAAAATCATTTCAGCAAGGGCTCCGGCCCCACTTTGTTTTAATAGCTTTGTAAATGACTGCAGTCTTGTATTTGTACTCTCCTCAGGAGCCTGGAGGAGGCACAGCCATTTTTCAGTTGGCCTTTACTGCATGTTATGAGGGAGACTGGATGCTACGGTGACATTCAGGAATGCAGAACTCTCAAAGGTCTCGGGACAGATTCCTTCATAATGCGGAGGGTCTAATGCAGGAAAAAAGAACTGCCATTTTCAGAGAACTATAATATGCTTAAACATAAAACTATACTGAATGTGGTTTAATCTTTTCAGCTTTTGATGAAGCAAGTCCTTAAGCCCGTTGCAAATGTCTCAGGCTGATCATTACATACTTTTAATCACATTTGTTCTTAACTGAGAAAAAGTTCCCTTCTTTGCAGATTTCTAGACATAAATGAAAACTCGCTCTGTGTGAAATCTGTGCTAGGAGCAAGTCATTCTCATTTACTTATTAATCCAGCCTCTATGAACGCAGCAAGGATACACAGTAGGACCACAACAAAAACTTATTGATCTGACTGATCCTCACCAAGGTATCAGAAGGTTACCAGGTTTTGCTACTTAAAAGCCAAAAGAGGAAATTTCCAAAAGACATAGCTTTCAATGAGGACTTTTCATGGATTTGAATGACCTTTCTACCCACTGAGTGAATTAATCTAAATAATCATGTCTTCCCAGAGCAGGCTCCCTAGCCCAGAGCGAGAGGTAGAAGCTGAGAAACAGGTGCAGGGATGCAGGAAGGCCTTTCAGTCTAGGCTGTGGGACAGATATCACCCTCCCCAAATGCCCCCAAACACACTTGCTTTCTCCTATCCTTTGATCTGGAAATCCCACTTCTAGGAGTCTGTCTCCTAAAATGATTGGGACAAGCACACAAAAAGTACATAAAAGGGCTGGGCACGGTGGCTCACGCCTGTACTCCCAGCACTTTGGGAGGCTGAGGTGGGCGGATCACCTGAGGTTGGGAGTTTGAGATCAGCTTGACCAACATGGAGAAACCCCGTCTCTACTAAAAATATAAAAAATTAGCCAGGCATGGTGGCGCATGCCTGTCATCCCAGCTACTCAGGAGGCTGAGGCAGGAGAATTGCTTGAACCTGGGAGGTGGAGGTTGCAGTGAGCCAAGATCGCACCATTGCACTCCAGCTTGGGCAACAAGAGCAAAACTTTGTCTCAAAAAAAAAAAAAAAAAAGAAAAGGACATAAAAGGATGTTCATCCCGGACTTTTTCATAAAAGAAATTGAACACAACGTAAACATCCAGTAAGAGGATATATGTTAAATTACGATGCATCTGTTTCATCTGAATATTGTGTACCTATTAAAAATGGCGGTGTATATGTTACAGAATGACAAAAGATAGTTACCATATATTGCTAAGGAAAGCAAATGACAGAAAGCATGCATATTATATGCAGAAATATTTATGTGTATGTGTCCAAGTTTGTAAATATATGTTATAATAAACTGGCATATAAAAGCCAAGAATTGATCATTTTACTTAATTTTGGTTATTGTATTTTATTTTTTAAAATAGTTTCCTTATTAAAAAAAGAAGTCATTGCTTAGAAAGAACATTGTTAAATAACATCACAGAATATAGCAAAAAAAAAAAAAAAAAAAAAATCCTTTGCAAACACAAAAAGAAAACTGGCAAAAAAGATTGCAGTCAACTTTTTCACAACTCTGGAAATTAAGTGCACATGTTTACAGCAAAACAAGGAATGTTTATTCCAGAAAAATTGGCTGAATTTTGAGAAAAATGTTCCACCTTTTCCAGTCCTGTGCCCCATTATTCAGCTCTGCAATAGCCTTGACATGTGACAGTCTGCACTTGTGGTAGAGACCAGCTGCCTGGTAACCACCGAGGGAAAAGAAAGGGGCTCCAGCTCTTCAAAGACTCATTCCCCACCCCTACCCCCAACAAACTGTCATCATTTGACCCATCTTGGGTTTCCTGGAACACCACTTTTGCAAGGGTGTCTCTATTGTACTCGATCCAGAGCTTACCCAGTGCAAAAAGGCTTTTTCTCAGGGGGGTTTGAAAATAATACAGCATTGTCTTTCCAAGTACACAACTTGCATTTATCTTCAGACCAGTCCTGTTCAGTAATACCCTATGGAGCTCTTTATTAGCAAAACTCAATAAAAATCCATGCATTGTGCAAGAAATTAAACTAAAAAGTAAAACCCTGATATTACCAGCTCTAGTCCAACTCCAGCAAAAGTGGTGGGCAGGGGCATCTTTCCAATTCACAACTTATAGGGCTTTGGAGGAAGGATGGGCAAATGCTGGCTCCTTCTCTCCGGGTACCAGAGGAGCACAGATAGTTGCTAAGTGGCACCGCTTTCAGCTCCACCTCACCAAGCAGGAGCTACCTTCCACACTCCCCACACACAGACACAAACACATGTGGGGCTCAGGATATTCCCCTAGCCCCGGTCTCATCAGGTCCCATCTTCCATCCCAGTGGAGCAAAGGATGCTCAGGAGAATCCCACACTCTGTACGCAAGCACACAGAAGCATGGACACTGTCGGTCACTCCCTTCTTTGTGAAAGGCTCTCTTCGCTCTCCTTCCAGGTCTCTGCCCTAGCCTGCTATCCTCCTGCTTCAATGATCATGTCTCAGTTTACTTTGCTGGCTTTTCATCATCTCCCTCCAGATGTGGGTGTGCCCAGGACCCAATCCTCAAACCCTTTACTCTCTGTCCGCATTTGCTTCCTATGTGACCTCCTGTGTCCCGTGACACTAAGAACCAACTGCTACTGGCTATAGATTTCCATCCCCGGACACCACCTCCCTCCTGAACTCCAGGCTTGCACATTCAGCTTTCTTCACTGTGCCTTCCCCAGATCTCTAGCAGGCATCTCAAACTTAGCATGTACAAAACTAAGCAGGACCTCCTGCTCTCCTGTTGAAGCACACAGTGGTTAAGAGGCAGAACCAGGATGTAAACCAAGGCCTGACCCCAGCGACCACACTCCCAGCCTGACATTCATGGATCTGCTCAGTTCAATAAGGCACCTGTGCATAATGGGCCTCTCCCATACCTGGCACCGAAGAGCAAAGATGAGGAAGACGCCGCACATGCCCCACTCAGCTTGGTCAGGTGAGGGAAGGAAAGGTAAAACTGGCATTTATCATGTTCTTAAGCACATTATGTGTGTTTCTATTTGTGCATTGTCACAACATATCCTAATTATTTGTGTGGTTCTTTCCCTAATCATAGTCATTATATGAGCTTAAAACATTTTCACTCCATGAAGAAAAACAAATATGGTGAGTTTATCTACAGCAAGGATTATACCTTGTTCACTGTTGCCATATACCAACCCAAAAGCTGCGGAATGATCTGGTGCAAGAGAAAACAAATAAGCCACATGAGGAAGGTAGTGTGCCAGAAAGGGATTTCTGAAGGAAGTAGCCTCTGAGCTGAAGCCTAAAAGGTAAGTGGGGTTCCCATCTGGGGACACCCAATAGCAGAGCCTAACTTTGTTCTCTAGAAGGAATGTGCTGTGAAAACTTGTCCCAGTCTTCAAAGTAAAAAGTTATGACATTAACTTCTGCTTCTGACCAAGGTGGAAAAACATGGACTGAACTGTCTTTCTCACTCAAACCTCAAACACAAAGTCAAAATACATAAAACAGTAGTTTTCAACATGGTAGAAATCAGCAACAAAAGACAGTGATCCTTGAGAAATGAGAATCAAATGGAGTAGCCCCATGACTGGCCAGCTACTGCCTCTAGAGAGTTGCCAGGCCATGATCCAGGGAGGGGGAACCCACGAAGAACCTGGAAAACTCCCAGAGTTGAGAAGATGAACCTGAGATGCCAAGGGGATGAGGGCAGCCAGAGTTAGCATGAAAGAGACCTGGAGAGGAGAGAGTTGCATAGAAAGAAGACCCAAAGATCTGCAGAGGGTCCCTTGAACCTTCAGTGGATTCATATGTGCCTCTGAGGAAAGAATCCTCTGAGATGATGAGGTAGCAGTGCCCAGTGAACACATGGCACTGGACAGAGGGCTGGTTCCCATCAGCCAGACAGGAAGCTTCATGATGTACGGACACTGAATCGAGTACACAGGGGTTTCTGCCTCTGGAATGGGAGTTAGCCATTGAGCTCACTCAATAATTGAGCACTGCTCTGGTTCTATCTAACAAATGTTAAAGTAAAACCTGGGAGGAATTAGACTATTTTCAAGTAACTTAACTGCTTCCCAGAACAAAACTCAAGAGTATTTATAGGAATACAGAAAACATCCAACACCCAAGAAGATAAAATTCACATGTGTCATCCAATAAAAAATTACCATACCTGCAAAGAAGCAGGAAAAGGCTCAGTGAACTTTATGCATGAAACATAAAGAAAACTGTGGCTGGGCCATGGTCATCAAAATGATATATATAACCATGAGAAAATATTAAAAGTGTACAGAAATAAAAAGGCATTCTCTGTATTCTCTGTATAGAGTAACAAAGAGAATGACAGCAGATGTCTCAAGAGAAACAATGCAGATGACAAGACAGTGGAGCAACAATTACAAAGTAATGAAAGAAAAAAAAACCCAGACAACTCGGAATTCCAGACTTGGAAAAACTATCTTTCAAAATAAAGACAAATAAGTATCTTCTTGGACATAAAAAAGCTGGAAGATTACATCACCAGCAGACCTGCATTATAAGACATGACAAAGGAAATCCTTTAGGCAGAAGGAACATGATAGCCAATAGAAATCTGAATCTACACAAAGGAAAGAAGAGTAATAGAAATGGTAACTACAAGCATAGATATATATTTTTTTCTTATTATTTATCTTTAAAAGAAAACTGACGTTGATAATAAAGTAGTATGAGGTTTATAACATGAGGGAAATGGACAACAGTAGAACAAATGTTGGGAAAGGAGAATAGAAGTATTCTCTGGTGAGGTCATGAGACTAAAAATGAATTAGCATACTATCGCTTGAGGTAGGCAGATAGAGAAGTATGCTATAACACTAAAGCAACCATTATACTATGGAAATAGTTAAAGAGGTGTATAGCTAATAAGCCAACAGAGGAGATAAAGTGGAATAAAAGAAACACTCCAATCAATCCAAAAGAAAGCAGAAAGATAGAAAAGATGGAAAAAACTAGATGAAACAAATAGAAAATAAATTGCCAGATGGTAGATTTAAACCTAATAAAGTAATCATTAAGTGCAAATGGTTAGAATACCCTAATTACTGGCAAAAATTTTCAGAATGGATTAAAACATGAGACAAAGCTATATGCTGCCACAAAACATGTCATATATATAAGGAACATAAAGAACAACAAAACTTTATATATCAAGATACAAATAAATTAAAAATAAAATCTTAAAAAAGATATACCATTCGGACACTAATCAAACAGAGCTGAAATGGGCATATTAATGTCAAGCAAGGTAGAATTCAGAGCAAGAAACCTCATCAGGTTCTTTGAAAAGGGTAATCTTATAATGATAAAGAGATAACTTCATCAGGAGAGCATAATGATACTAAATATTGACAAACCTATGTGAGCTTTAAAATACATAAAGCAAAAAGTGATAGAACTGAGGCAAGAAATAAATAAATCCACACATTATTACTTGGAGATTTCAAAACCCTGCTCTAAATAATTCATAGAATAAATAGAAAACCTGTAAGGCTACTGAAGACATGAATGACATCATCAACCAATTTGATCTAACACAAAGCATTATACCAAACAACAGAAGAGCACATGCTCTTTTCAAGTACACACGCAACATTTACCAAGATAGGACATTCTGGACCAGAAATAAGCTTCAATAAATTTCAAAGGACTCAGTCTTACCAAGTATGTTCTCTGACCAGAGCAGAAATAATACCTCTAGAAGGCTGGGCGCAGTGGCTCAAGCCTGTAATCCCAGCACTTTGGGAGGCCGAGACAGACGGATCACAAGGTCAGGAGATCGAGACCATCCTGGCTAACACGGTGAAACCCCGTCTCTACTAAAAAATACAAAAAACGAGCCGGGCAAGGTGGCAGGCGCCTGTAGTCCCAGCTACTCGGGAGGCTGAGGCAGGAGAATGGCATGAACCCGGGAGGTGGAACCTGCAGTGAGCTGAGATCCAGCCACTGCACTCCAGCTTGGGCGACAGAGTGAGACTCCATCTCAAAAAAAAAAAAAAAACCTCTAGAAAAATACCCACATATTTGGAAACTACATTACTGAATAATTCATAGCTCCAGTAAGAAATCAAAAGGGAAATATGAAAGTGTTTTGAAACAAATGAAAATACAATATATCAAAATAATGGTAACATTTGATGACATTAAATGTCAATATTAAAAAAGAAGAAAAGCCTCAAATCAATGATATCAGGTTCCATCTTAGGAACCTAGAAAAAGAAGAACAAAATAAACCATAGGAGTAGAAGAAAAAGATAAAAAGGATCAAATCAGAAACCAATGAAATAAAAAATAATAACAAAGAAAATAATTCATCAGGAAGAAGAAGAAAAAAGAGACGGTGAGGGAACACACAAATTACCTATATCAGAAACTGGAGAGGTGACACTGACATCATTTAATTCTACAAATGTTAAGAAGATACAAGAAAATATAATGAATCACTTCATGCTAATAAATTTAACAATTGATATAAAATGAACAAATTCCTTGAAAAAACACAAACTACCAAACCTCAATGAAGAAGAAACATGTAACCAGAATGGACCTATATTTATTAAAAAATAGAATTCTAATTAAAAATCTTCATGCACATACACACTGCAGTCTCAGACACATGCACTGATGAGTGCTACAAAACATTTAGGGAATAACAGTAATTTTATATAAATTATTTCAAGAAAGTGAAAGGAAGTTGTTATGGTTTGAATGTTTGTGTCCCTTCCAAAATTCATGTTGAAACTTAATCTCCAACGTAATAGTATTAAGAGGCAGGGACTTTTGGAAATGATTAGGTCAGGAGATCTCCTCCATCATGAATGGCTTAAGGGCTCCTCCATAATGAATGGATTTAAGGCCCTTATAAAAAGGGCTTCACAATAGTTCACATATTTTTGTCCTTCCATCTCTTGTCATGTGAGGACACCTAGATGGTTCCATCTATGAATAATGGGCTCTCACCAGATATTAAACCTGCCAGTATCTTCAACTCCTAGCCTCCAGAACTGGGAAAAATAAATTTATGTTATTTATTACCACCTTGTCTGTGGTATTTTGTTATAGCAGCATGAATAAACTAAGACAGAGAGACTACAAATCATTCTGTGAAATCAGAATTTACTCTGACAAAGTAAAATTAGAAAATATTTCAAGAAAAGAAAATGGAAGGCCAATATTCCTGAAAAACACTGACATAAAACTCTAAAAAAATCAGCAAATCAAACCCAATAATTTATAAAAATTGTGATACACCATGACCAAGTGGAGTTTTTATTTCAGGAAGGCAAGATTAGTTTATCACTCAAAAAACAACAATGTAATTTACCAAAATTGACAAACTGAAAAAAGAAAAGCACATAATTACCCCAGTGTACACAGAAAAAGTATTCTGAAGCCAGTGAGGAAACTAATACTATAGCTTGCTACCACTATTGCACAGACTTCTGCAGACTAGGCAACAGAGGTACTCACAGGTACTGCTGACACTGATTACAGCTGAGAAAGCTGCACAGAGACTATACTACTGCACCCACCTGGAACCAAGAGCAATGCACTCTACCTTACTGACACCTTAGGACCCATCTACAGGTAGAAGTTTTTCCCAAAATATGCCACTCTATAAAATTAGAAGAGGTGACTGTACCACAGTATGTGCAGATATCAATGCAGCGACACAATAAACAAGAAAGCAAGGAAACCTGATGCTGCCAAAGAAACAATAATTCTCCAACAACTGACCCTAAAGAAATAAAACTTTATGAATTGCATGAGAAGAAATTCGAACTGATGATCTTAAGAAACCTTAGCAAGATACAAGAGAATACGGTAGAAAAGTCAATGAAATCAGGAGAACAATTTACGATCTGAATAAGAAAGTCAAAAAAGAGGCATCATTTAAAAAGGAACAAACAGAAATCTTATAGCTGAAGAATTCAATAAATAATTTTTTTAATTCAGAGTTTCAATGACAGACTAGATCAAGCAAAATGAACTTCTGAACTCAAAACAACCTATCCAGAGGGGAAAGGAGAGATAGAAAAGGATTAAAAAATGAAGAAAGCCTGTGGAACTTATGAGACACCATTAAGTAAACAAATGTTTGCATTATGAAATTTTCAGAGTAAGAAGAGACAGATAAAAACACAGAAACCTTATTTAACAAAACTACTGGTGAAAAATTCCCATGTGCTGGAAGAGATACGGACATCCAGGTCCATGAAACTCAAACATCCCCAAATAATTCAAAGAAGTCCTCTCTCAGATACATCATAATCAAACCACCAAAAGGTGAAAACAAGAAGAGATTCTAAAAGCAGAAGGAAAGAAAAATAACAAAGTCACATATAAGGGAATCCTCAGTAGTCTATGAGCAAACTTCTCAGCAGAAACCTCTCAGGCCTGGAGAGAATGGGATAAGAGAGGGGAAGCAAAAGCCCTACTAACCAGGAATACTATATCCAGCAAAGCTATCCTTGAGAAACAGAGGAAATACAATCTTTCCCAGGCAAGAATAAACTGAGGAAATTCATTACCACTAGATTGCCTTTACAAGAAATGCTTAAGAGAGTACTTCAACCAGAAGTGAAAGGACAATAATTACTATCGTGAAAACATGTGAAAGTATAAAACTCACTAGTAGAGGCAAATTCATAATCAACATCAGAATCTACATTATGATAATGGTGTAGGTAAATCTTTCAAATCTCTAGTATGAATAATAAAGAATCAAAATGGTCAAAAGTAACTATAGCTACAATAAGTTGTTAAGAAACACACTAAATTAAAAAGATGTAAATTAAGGCAGTAAAATTATAAATTGTGGGGTGGGGTAAGGTAAAAGTCTATAGAGTATTTGTATGTGACCACAGTCATGTTGTTTTCAACTTAAAATAGTGTATTATAACTTTATAATTTTTTATATAATCCCATGGTAACAAAAAAATTACAGCATATACACAAATGAGAACAAGGAAAGAATCAAAGCTTAGCACTACAAAAAACCATCAAACCACAAAGGTAAACAACAACAGAGGAAAAGAGGAACAAAAGATCTACAAAATAACCAGAAAACAAGTAACAAAATGGCAGGAGTCTTTACCCATCAACACTAATTTTGAATATAAATGAATAAAGTCTCCAGCTAACATACAGAGTGGCTAAATAGATTTTTAAAAACAAGACCTAATTGTATGCTGCCTACAAGAGATTCACTTCACCTCTAAGGACATAGACTGAAAGTGAAGGGAAGGAAAATATACTCCATGCGAACTGAAACCCAAAGAAAAGCATGAGTAGCTATGCTTATATCTGACAAAATAGAGTTTAAGTCAAAACCTGTAAAAGGTCATTATACAATGATGAAATCAATTCAACAAGAGGATATTACCATTGTAAAAATATATGCATACAAATTTGTACCTAAATATATAAAGGACATATAATTAGATCTAAATGAAGACATAAATTGCAATACAATAATAGCAGGAGATGTCAGCACCTTACTTCAGCAATGGACAGATCATCCAGACAAAAAATGATCAGAGAAATACTGGATTTAAAGTGTACTCTACACAAAACACACATAATGTACATTTACAGAACATTCTATCCAGCAGCTGCAGAATACACATTCTTCTCAATTGCACATGGAACATTCTCCAAGATAGATTATATATTAGGCCAGAAAACAAGTCTTAACAAATTTAAGAAGACCAAAATTATATGAGGTATCTTCTTTGACAACAAAGCTATAAAACCAGAAATTAATAAAAGGAGGAACTTCAGAAACTTTACCAATATGAGGAAATAAAACATCATGCTCCTGAATAACCAAGAAGTCAACAAAGAAATTAAAAGGGAAATTAGAAAGTATCTTGAGACAAACAAAAATAAAAACAAAACATACCAAACCCTATGAGATACAGCAAAAACAGTTGTAACAAGGAAGTATATAACAATAATTGCCTACATCAAAAAATAAGATGTGAAATAAACAACCTAACACTATACCTCAAGAAGCCAGGAAAAGAACAAACTCAACCCAAAATTAGTAGAAGGAAAACAAATAAAGGTTAGAGCAGAAATAAAATAAAGACTGGAAAATACAAAAGATTAACAAAATGAGGTTTTTTTTAAAAGATAAAGCTGACAAATCTTCAGCTAGACTAAGAAATGAAAGAAAATCAGAGATGAAAAATGGAACAGTACAACTGATACCACAGAAAGAATCATAAGACACTATTATGAACAATTACATGTTTATATGTAAACAAATTCCATAAAGTTGCAGGATACAAACCTCAACATACAAAAATTCCTACTGTTTCTGTACAGCAATAGCAAACTATCTGAAAAAGCAAGAAAATAATCCCATTCACAATAGCTACAAAAAAATAAAATGGGAACAATTACATGCACAGTATGAACAATTGGATAACCTAGAAGAAATACATCACTTACTGGACACGTACAGCCTACCAAGATTTAATTATGAAGAAATAGAAAATGAGAACAGACCAATAATGAGTAAGGAGATTGAGTCAGTACTAAAAAATCTCCCATCAAAGAAAAGTCCAGGACCTGATTGCTTCACTTCTGAATTCCACCAAACATTTAAGGAACTAATATCAGTTCTTCTTAAACTATTCTAAAATATTGAAAAGGAAGGAGTATTTCCAAACTATTCTACGAGGCCAGCATTACCTGTTACTAAAACCAGACAAGGACACAACAAAAAAGTAAACTATAGGCCAGCATCCCTGATGAACATAGATATAAAAATCCTCACCAAAATAATAGCAAAGTAAATTCAACAACACATTTAAAAAGATCCTTCACCATGATCAGGTGGGATTTATCCCAGGGATGCAAGGATGGTTCAATATATGCAAATTAATATGTTACATCATAAATGCAGAAAAAGCATTTGACAGAATTCAACATCACTTCATAATAAAAGCTCTTAATGAAGTTAGTTTAGAAGAAATGTAACTCAATATAATAAAGGCCATATATAACAAATCCATAGTTAACATCATTTTGAAGAAGGAAATTGAAAGCCTTTTCTTCAGGATCTGAAACAAGACAAGGATGACCAGTCTTTTTTTTTTTTTGAGATAGAGTCTTGCTCTGTTGCCCAGGCTGGAGTGCAGTGGCACAATCCTGGCTCACTGCAACCTCTGCCTCCCAGGTTCAAGTGATTCTCCTGCCTCAGCCTCCCAAGTAGCTGGATTACAGGTGTGCACCACCACACCTGGCTAATTTTTGTTTTGTATTTTTAGTAGAAATGGGGTTTCATTGTGTTGGCCAGGCTAGTCTTGAACTCTTTACCCTCAATCTACCCACCTCAGCCTCCTAAAGTGCTGGGATTAGAGGCATAAGCCCCTACGCCCAGCTAAGGATGCCCACTTTTATCACTTTCATTCAACACAATACTAGAAGTCTTAGCCAGAGCAATTAGGCTGCAGAAAAAAAAAGACATCCAAATTAGAAAGAAAAAGCTAAATTGTTCCTATTTGCAGATGACATGAACTTCTATATAGAAAACCCTGAAGACCTCACCACCAAAAAAACAAATTCCATAAAGTTGCAGGATACAAAAATCAACATACAAAAATCCCTACTGTTTCTGTAGAGCAATAGCAAACTATCTGAAAAAGAAATCAAGGAAATAATCCCATTCACAATAACTACAAAAAAATACAATGGGAATAAATACAACCAAGGAGATAAAAGATCTGTATTCTGAAAATTATGAATCCCTGAAAGAAATTGAAGATGACTTAAGTAAATGAAAAAATATCCTTTGTCCATGGCTTGGAAGAATAAACATTGTTAAAATGCCTGTATTATCCAAAGTGATATACAGATTCAATGCAATCTTTTTCAAAATACCAATGACATTATTCATAAAAACAGGAAAGAAATGAATCTAAAATTGGTATGGAGCCACAAAAGACACTGAATATTTACAGCAATCTTGAGCAAGAACAAAGCTGGAGGCACGACACCACCTGACTTCAAGATATATTACTACAGGCTGGGTGCAGTGGCTCATACCTGTAATCCCAGCATTTTGAGAGGCCAAGGAGGGAGAATTGCTTGAGCTCAAGAGTTCAAGAGCACCCTGGAAAACATAGTGAGACCTCGTCTGTACAAAAAAAATACAAAAATTAACTGGGTGTGGTGGCACATGTCTATAGTCTCAGCTACTTGGAAAGCCAAAGTGTGAGGATTGCTTGGGCCCAAGAGGTCAAGGCTTCAGTGACCTGTGGTCATACCACTGCATTCCAGCCTGGACAACAGAGTGAGACCCTGTCCTTAAAATAAAATAAAATAAAATAAAATAAATAAAAGATATTCTACAAAGCTATAGTAACCAAAACAGCATGGTACTAAACAGTATTTTTGTATAATAACTAAAACAGCATAAAAACAGACACATAGACCAATGAAACTCAAACATAAAAGTCAATTGACCTAATTTTGAAAAATGAGCAGAAGATTTTAATAGATATTTTCCCAATGAAGATATGGTGATAAGTATATGAAAAAATGCTCATCATTTATTATTAGAAAAATGCAAATTAAAACCCTAATAAGACACCACAACACACCCACTAGAATTAAAAATTAAATTCCAACTCTCTGCTAAGTCTGTGGAATTCTGCATATAGGCATAGCCCAGCCTTTGGTCAACTGGATCTGCACAGAGTTCTTGACATGAAATTAAAATGATTGACCACATCAAGCATTAGAGAGGATGTAGAGGAACTGAAACTCTAATACCATGATGGTGAGAATGTATCAGAGGACCACTCTAAATTGCAGGATCACTTTAAATTTTTCCGGTTATTAAAAAGTTCAACACCTACCGCATGACTCAGCCATTCCGCTTCTAGCTCTTTATCCTAGATAAGTGAAAGCATATGTCCACACAAAGACCTGTACACAAATGCTGATCACAGACTTATTTGTAATAGCTAAAAACAACCCATATGTCCATCAACAGATGAGACCTGGTTGATGCTTCCAAGGCCCCTCATTTGTTCCCAGCTGATCCCGATAGCCCTACTCCATGAAGACCACACATGGCACTTTGATCCCATGAACAGCTACCCTCTCTGGAGTGAAGAGAGGTGCCTGGCTGTAAGACTAGCGTCAGAATCCTCCCTTCTAGTCCTAGGTGAGTAGGGAGACAGGAAAGGGACAAAGAGGAGGAGGCGGATCTCACATCAATCTTCTCCCTGATACCTAATCTCCAAGATGGAAAAGCTTAATATACATTAATACATCTGTGCTTGTATAAGCATAAAACAGCACCAACGGGACAGATAAGAAACCAGTAGCATTGGGGCTCCTTTGAGGAAGCAATCTGGTGGTTGAGAGGTTGAAGTAGGAGAGACTTTTCATAGTAGTCTTTAGTTCCCTTGTAATGTCTACTGAGTGTACCACCTGTTTGCAAAAATAAATAGAAATACGATCAGTATGAAAAGTGCTTGCATGCTTCTCCAGAGTGACCTTCTAGCCACTCCTTTGGCCAATGCTCCTTGAGGTCAGGGCTTCCCAGAGGACAAGGTTGTAGGGTGATTTGCTTCCCAATGGGGAGTTCCAGTCAGAGCCACCCTTCAACCTACCAGGGAGCTTGCTCTGACCATCAGAATTAGAGCTCATCTTAGTTTGTTATGTGCTACTATAGCAGAATACCCAAGACTGGGTAATTTACATTGAACAGAAATTTATTGGCTCACAGTTTTGGAGACTGGGAAGTCCAAGAGCAAGGTACCAGCATAACAAGGGGCCTTCTTGTTATGTCATAACATAACAGAAGGGCAAAGAGAGGCTGAGAGAGGGCCAGACTTTTTATACCAGCATTAATCCCACGCATGATGGCAGAGCTCTCCTGCCCAGTCACCTCTCAGAAGTCCCACCTCTTGTTACTGCTATAATGGCAATTAAATTTCAACATGAGTTTTTCATACCATGTTGGAGCTGAAAGGCGCTCACCAGGCTCTCCTCCTACCCTCACCTCGCTGGTGAATTAATGAAAAGAGCACCAAAGTTCATAGAGATATGAGTTGTCTCAGGTCACAGCTGAGACCAGAGAGCTGACTGCCTCCCAGCTCAGCACAAAGAATTATGTTCTCTTCCTCAGCTACAAAAATAATGTATGCTCACTGCAAACAACTTAAACCTAACAGTAGTATTAAGGAAAAATAGTCTCCCTTTCTCTGCCCACATCTCACCTCCAAAAAAAGCTACTGCTAACATTTTGCAGTATCTACTTCCAGACCTATTTCTATACAATTAACAATTTACAGACTCCCACTTAATTCTGATGTTTTAAAAAGTGGGATCATACCATACACAGTACTTTGCAATATGCTGTTTCCTCCACACCACAGCTGGTCCTGGTTCCAAAGCAGGGTGTTTTAATTCAGCTCTTTCCTTTTAATAGCTGTTAATAATCCCACAGTGTGAACATCACATAATCCCATCATTTACTGGTCCAGCTCACCATGAATGGACACTTAGGTTAGTGTTTGCTTTTGTACTTCTAACCAAAGCTGCAGAAATGTCCTCATTCCTGCATTTCTCTGCATGCATATGAATATTTTTGTCAGCTTGATCCCTAAAAAGGGGGGAATTCATGAGTCAAAGTTTCTGATTACTGTAGGTTTTGACAGGAGTTCTTTTGGCTATTTCTTCCTGTATCACTTGGCTGGCTACTGCTTTTCGAACTAGTCTCAGGTACTCTCTAGAGAAGAAAAAGGATGCTAATGTGGTGGAAGAAAGGAGAAGATCAGGGAAAATAACTAATGGATACTAAGGTTAATACCTGGGTGATGAAATAATCTGACAACAAACCCTCATGACACAAGTTTATCTATATAACAAACCTGCACATGTACCCCGAACTTTAAAGTTAAATTTTATAAAAGAGAAAAAAAGGAAATGTATATAAATAAGAACATAAGGCAAAGAGGCTTTGGAGTTAAAATAAACTCACCATGAAATGTCTTTTTCTCAATTAGCCTGCATGTTGGAATTTATCCTAAGGACAGAATTACAGAGATGCACAAAGTCTTAGTTACAAGGAAGTATGTCTCCACGTTGCTAATGCAGCCATTTCCCAGCACAAACTGCAGGCCAGGATTGGCAGTCCTGGATCCTGGTGGGCTCAGGCTGCATGAATTGATGTGCATGAGGCTTTGGCATTTGAGTAGAGGGAGTAATGAATCCCAGGAGAGAGGAGGGTGGCAGGGATTTCCGAACTCCTCCCAGCCTGGCCTATGTCCTGGCTTTATAAGTCCCTGTGTGAGAACAGTCCTGGAGTCTGTCTTGCACAAGCAGTGACATTTTCAGATATTGTACCTTTTAGTTCTAGAACTTCCATTTGGTTTTCTTTTAGTTTCTGTTTCTCTGCTAAGATTCTCCATCTGGTCATTCATTATGATCATTTTGTTGACACTCTAAGACCTCTAACATATTTATAATCACTGCAGGCCCATTTTGGTTTTGAACAAAGTCTTAAGGTATGCCCCTTACTCCTACGTCTTGGTCTTTGTGGGATTTCAACAGTCTATTGCATTCATTGAAGTCTCTTCACTCTGTTTGAGCTGAACTCCCAACATCTCCCAGCACACCCCGACCTTCAGTTCTCACGCCCACAGGCAATCTCTGCTAAGTCTGTAAAATTCTGCACATAGGCATAGCCCAGGCTACGGCCAACTGGATCTGCACAGAACCCATCACATAGCTCCTTCCTGTCCTACAAACTCCAGCTGTTTCAGTAGCCCAGACTCCAGTCTCTGCTTCCTCATCTCAATGAGATCACCACTCTGCTCAGAGGCCACCTCCCTGCACCCTGCAGGAAGACGCCTCCCCCAGAAACCAGGGAGATCAATTATGGGCTAACCCAGGGGTCTCCTCTCTCTCAAGGATGACAGGCATGTACTGTTGCTGTTCAATGCCTCAAAACAATCCTCTCATTCATTTTGTCCAGTCTCTCATTTGACTCTAGTGGGAGGGCAGCTACCATCGCTTTGTCATGGCCAGAGGCAGAAGTGCCTGACGTTTTCTGAAACAACAGTGACACTGTTATAGATGCTGACACCAGACTCCGGGGTCTTGAGGGCAGACTCTCCCTGCCATGCCTGACACACACATCATGGTACATCTTTTATGAATGCATGAGGCCATGATGTTGGAGGAGGGGACTGGCTGGGCTTTGATGTGGAAACAGGGAGATGACATTAGCTGAGTATGAGGATCTGGGAAGTTGAGCGGGTTTCCTGGGAAAGAGGACAAGGTTAGCCTTGGCTCCGCTGAGTTCAGGGTGCATCAGGGCCTCTACAGGGACCGTGGACAAATGGACATGTGGGGCTTCAGCATCAGAAATAGCTGGAGCCAGGGATGGAGATTTGCGACGATCCACTGATGGGGACGATCTGAGGCTGAGCCTCAAGAGAGAGCACGGAGCCAGCAAAGGAAGGAGCCAGGAAGCTTGGGCCTGCTCACCTTTAGGGGCAGGTCAGGGAAGAGGGGCCGGGATGGCAGGAAGAAAGGCAGGGATGGTGTCCTGGGAGCCAGGGAGAGAGCAGGGTTGGAGCTTAGTGAGAGGAGGGAGCCAAGAACGGGGGAGAAGGGGCTGCCAGGTGTGGGGGGCATCCAGACCCTGCAATGGGTGCCTGAGGGTAAGGGGAGTACTCAGACAGGCCTTCTGGGCTGATGAACTTTCTCTAGAGAAAAAAGCATCTGTGCAATGACCTGGATGAGACTGGAGGCTATTATTCTAAGTGAAGTAACTCAGGAATGGAAAATCAAACATCGTATGTTCTCACTTATGTGTGGGAGCTAAGCTATGAGGACGCAAAGGCATAAGAATGATACAATGGACTTTGGGGACTTGGGGAAAAGAGTGGGAGGGGGACGAGGGATAAAAGACAGCAAATAAGGTGCAGTATATACTGCTTGGATGATGAGTGCACCAGGATCTCACAAATCACCACTAAAGAACTTACTCATGTAACCAAATACCACCTGTACCCCAATCACTTATGAAAAAAATAAAATAATATGGAAAAAAGCGCATCTGTGGGTGTGTATTTCAGATGGGAGCTAGTGCTGCACTTTCACTACAGAGTCCTGTGGATCTCTACCATTCCACACCTCCAGAGTGCTATAAAGTCTAGTTTCTGTAAAAAGCATCACTACCTGTCACAAAGCGAAAGTGAGGGTGCTTTGCTTTACACAGTAGCTGTAAACCAGTAGGAAGTGGGTGTGGAAAAGTCAGGCTCTTTCTGAAAGCCTGAGTTCTAGTCCAGGGGGCCCGACTAAGGAGTGGTGCTGGAGACTCTCCTCTCCAGCTCCTGGCTAGGGGGCTGACTAAGGATTGGGACTGGGGACTCTCTTCTCCTCCTCAGCTCCTGCTGGGCAAAAGTTTTTGTGTGTGCCATGGTTGTTGGCAGAACAACAGCCCTAAAGATGTCCCCATACCTCTAGTGCATTTTCTTTAGATAAAGAGAGATCACTGGCATAGTAGACAAGGCTGCACATGGCCAGGCCCCTGCTGGCTTCTCCAGAATGATCTCTGCCTGTCTTCTTCCCTTTCATCCCCTCGAAGGCTGGGCTTCCTTCCACCCTGGAGCTTCTGAGCCTGTGAGACCCTCCCACCTCTGCTCCTCCTCTGGATCTCAGCTCAGTGTCCTCCCCAGCCCCGCCCTGGAAGCCAGTGCACTTGCCAGGGCACTGCAGTTCCATCACAGGCCTGCGTGGAGCATCCTCTGTGAGAGCACCTGTGCCCATGGATGTAACTTACATACTCATCGAGAAATGAACATCAACTCTTCATAGCAGGTCAAGTGCAAGGAGACCACTATTCTCCAACCTTCCTACAAAAAGGTGGTGTCTATTTTCCTACCCCCTGTGTCTAGGCCACCACTGGGACATGGTTTTGCCACAGAACAGGGCACAAGTGACAGGGTTTCTTCTTGCTTCCACTCTGCGTGATTTCCCTTACTCTGACACCCCGCCATCATAGCCATGAAATTTAAAATAACACATGCGCATCGGATTATAAAACTCCTGCATACTTCCAGAAAAAAGGTAGTGATGAGTGAAGATGACCATTGTTGAGGACTTCTACAAGCAGCACAGAGACTTCTGTAAATACCTGTTAACTGCACAGAGAGAGCTCCGTGGACACCTGTCAACTACACGGACGGCTCCATGGACACCTGTCAACTGCACAGAGAGAGACTTCTCTAAATACCTGTCAACTGCACAGAGAGCTCCATGGACACCCGTCAACTGCACAGAGAGCGCTCCGTGGAGACCTGTCAACTACACAGACAGCTCCGTGGACACCCGTCAGCTGCAGAGAGTGCTCCATGGACACCCGTCAACTGCACAGAGAGCTCCATGGTCAATGGCACAGAAAGCTCCATGGATACCTGTCAGCTGCACAGAGGGCCCTCCATATGCCCCTTTAACTGCTCAGCTGTGCTAAATACCATGCCATGCACAATGGCCACCCTGACCTGTTGAACTTTCAGGATGGCTTCACCAGGTCCTTGATGGCTCTGCCCCTAGGGCTGCTCCCTGGGCTGCTGCGGATGGACCTGCTCATCCTAAGGAGAGAGAAGCAGGAGGCCACAGCAGCCCTCGCTGTCCCCCACACGAAGGGCCTTGGAGCAGGCAATCTCACATCACTGAGTTGTCAGGTTCTCAAAGTAATTCTCAGAGGGGTCACCATGACCTTTGTTGAAGGGAAATTGAACCTCCAGCAGGTGCCAGCCCCGCAGACTTGGACCCAAGTGGGCAAAATGAATGGCCACACAGAGCTCAGAGCCCAGCCAAGGGCCCCAGACACCAGGCTAGTCTGTACTCCCTGGGAGGACACACGCCCAACCTGGGGAGTGAGCAGGGCAAAGGGGAGGATCCCAGCCCCAGGCCTCCTGCCACGGAGGGGCTCAGTTGAGGATGGAGCCGGCAAAACACTGAATTGACTTTTAGAAGTTTGAGCATCACAGGGGAAGGATATTCTGACCTCTGAATCCAAACAGTATTTATGACTCAGACCGAGTGGCTGTTCACTAGCTACAAATAAACAGAAAAGTCTAGCACTACCTGGGTTCCACCAGAAGCAGGGGCTGCAGAGGGCTGTTGGAAAACAAAATGAAGCAGCTTTGAGGATCAGACCACAGGTCAGTAGCTGTGCTGGTGCAACACGCCAGGGGCACACCCACCAGGCAGGTGCTGGTGCTGCTGACCACAGCCTTCCTCTGTGGCTGGGACTTGGCTTTCCTCACAGTGCATGCAGGAGGTGCTCAATAAATGCTCTTGAATGACTATATGGTCCCTGTCAACGTGGAGCTGGGCAGGGCCCCTCTAGTGAACTCAGGTCGCTGGTAAAATATCTCCCGCTTCCTCCCCTCTGCGCTTTCTCTTTCAGCCAGGGGCCCACAGCTCCAAGAATGGAGTCCAGCAGCACCATCCCCGCTCCCCAGCTCCGGCCAGTTTCTCTTCTCTGCCTCAGCCTCCCACATTATGATCCAACTGTGTACCACCGCTCTGCCCCAGAATTCACAAGGTGAAGCTTTGACCCACAATGTGGCTGTGTTTGTGGGTAGGGCCTGTAAGGAGGTGACTAAGATTAAAGGAGGTCGCAAAAGCGGGGCCCTGATCTAATGCAACTGGTGTCCTTGTAGAGGAAACAGAGGCCAGAGCACTCATCCCCCACTCTCCCCAACCAGCACATAGGGGAACTGCCCTGTAAGGACACAGAGGCCTCACTGGAAATCGACTCTGCCAACACCTTGCTCTTGGACTTTCAGCCTCGAGAATGGTGAGAAAATAAACGTCTGTTGTTTCAGGCACCCACTCTGTGGTATCCTGTTATGGCAGCTGGAGCTGACTCTGACACTCCCTGCAGACCCCATTCCCTCCTGCCTGGGCCAGGCCTGGGCCTCCTCATGGCCCCTCCCTGTCTTTCCTCTGGAGCCCACCGTCTCACCCTCAGAAAGTCCTGGGGCTCTTTCCAAGGGCTGAATCATGACAACATCAGGTCTGTGCTCCAGAAAGATCAGTTCAGCTGCAGGAGATCCTGCATCACTTCCCATCAATGGCAGCAAGAGCAGCCAAGATTGAATGAGCCCATGCTGTATGCCAGGCCCAGAGGCAACCTTTGAATGCGTTTTCCAAGTCAGCTCCCGGTAGCCCTATGAGGTAGGTAACTAGGATTTAGTTTTCCTCTTTTGCAGATGACAGTGTCCCACAGTGTAGCCCAAGGCCACATAGCCAGGAGGTGAGTGACTTGGGACAACCCTCAGAGGCTTCCCACTTTGGTGTCTTTTAAATGTCAGCTTTCTTTACAGGGTGAATAAAGGTCTCTCTCCCTGGCCAGTCCCTGGGTCTCACACTGGCCTCTGTAACAACCATGCCAGCCGTGCACCTCTCGCGTCTCACCTCCACACCCAGGCTCAAGCCATCCCTGTGTGGAAAGCCTTTACCTTGATGCCCAGGACTCCTCATTTTAAAGCTTTGGTTCTCCATCCTGGCAGCTCTTGAGAGTCACCTGGCGTTTGGGTCAGGGCTCTCCAGAGACAGAGAAGCAATAGGATAGACACTCACCACACACACATACATATACGTACATATATATGTATGCACATACACATTCTATAAATATACATATGTGTATTAAGAAATTTATTTTAAGGAATTGACCCATGCGATTGTGGGGGCTGTAAAGTCCTGGATTTGGAGGGCAGGCCAGTGGCTGGAGTGGACGCCACAGACTTGAGGCAAGATTTCCTCTTCTCTGGGAAACTCTCATTTGTTCTCAATCCTTTAACTGACTGGAGAGGGCCACTCAAAGCCCCTTAAAGTCACTAACTACAGGTGACAACCACATCTACAAAATACCTTCACAGCAACACGCAGACTAGCATTTCAATAACTGGGAGGAACAGCCCAGCCAGGAAGACACACAAGATTGACCTTCACCCTTGCAGAGCCTTCAAAATGCAGAGGCCCAGGCCCCAGGGAGACCGATGCAGTTCCTACCAATGCTTTTAAAAGCACATGGCTGGCCCAGAATGGCTGCTTTCGGATGCACAAATCACAGAGTGTTCTTTGCCTGTGTCTACCTGGTGCTCATCCCCTAATCTTGAAATCACCTCCTGGGGGTCCCGCCTCCCCCTTGCTGCAGGCACCTGCAGGCTGGGGCCCTGGCTTATATCACTGTGTCCACAGCACCCAGGGCAGTGCCTGGCACCTATGACGTGCTCACGCGTTGGACGAACAGTGGGCTACAGTCATGGTCTGTGGAGCTGGAAAGCCTTGAATTCAAAATGGGCAAGTTTCATCCCCTCTCTTTGCCTTGTTTTCCTCAACTGTTAACAACAACAACAACAAAATGGAGCACTAATAGCTATCTCATCACCTTGTCAAGGGACCTAGGCAATACAATGCATGAAAAGTGCTTATCAAGGTACTTGCTGGGAAGGAACAGCTCAAAAAAAAAAAAAAAGGGGGGGGGAGCCCTGTTTCCGCTGATCGTCACTGGGGCTGTGCATTCCCACTCTGAGAGCTCTGCTGCTTGGTGCTCAGCCAGAACCACCCAGGGCCAGACCTGCCTCTGCAGCAACATGCCCGCCAGGTCGCCCTGAGACCAGGTTCTCCCAAGCATCCTGCATCCTGCATCCTGGCGAGCATCTCCAGCGCCACCTGGTGTCTGTGCAGGGAGTGGCTGGGTTTCCACAGCCTTTCAAATCTCTGGCCCCAACTTTCAAGAAAAGGCAGGGGTTGCCTGCTGTTCTGTGAAGTCACCATGGAGACGACTGAGGGGGGGAGTCCTCACTCGCTGCAGGTGGCTCTTCACTTTACAGAAGGATACACTGCACGAAGTCTTTCAAGTACATCCTCTCCACACTTAAAATGGCATTCAAATAACACGTTAGCATTCACTTCGTACAAGTATGTCTGCTGGGGAAAGGATCCTGGAGCCTGCAAAGAGGGCTTTCTTTACATGTAGACAATACCAGGGACTGCCTGAGTGTCGCTTCTCTCCGTGTAACGTTCTCCATGTCATCAAATGCCCGTGTCACCATATTCTTGGCGTCACACATTTGTCTTAGGACTTTGATATGGTTTGGCTGTGTCCCCACCCAAATCTCATCTTGAATTGTAGCTCCCAGAATTCCCAAGTGTTGTGGGAGGGACCCAATGGGAGATAATTGAACCATGGGGGTGGTTTCCCCCATACTGCTCTCATGGTAGTGAATAAGTCTCATGAGATCTGGCGGTTTCCTTTTGCTTGGTTCTCATCTTCTCTTGCCTGCCACCATGTGAGACATGCCTTTCACTTTCCACCATGATCATGAGGCCTCCCCAGGCATGTGGAATTGCAAATGCATTAAACCTCTTTTTCTCTCTGGGTGAGGTGGCTCATTCCTGTAATCTCAGCACTTTGAGAGGCCGAGGCGGGCGGATGACCTGAGGTCAGGAGTTCGAGACCAGCCTGGCCAACATGGTGAAACCCTGCCTCTACTAAAAATACAAAAATTAGCCGGGTGTGGTGTGCACCTGTTTTTCCTGGCTACTTGGGAGGCTGAGGCAGGAGAACTGCTTGAACCCAGGAGGCGGAGGTTGCAGTGAGCCAAGATTGCGCCACAGCACTCTAGCCTGAGCAACAGAGCAAGGCTCAGTCTTGGGCAGGGGGAGAGGGACTGAAAAAAAAAACACCTCTTTTTCCTTATAAATTACCCAGTCTCAGGTATGTTTTTATCAGCACTGTGAAAATGGACTAGTATAGATTTCACCTCCCGACCCAGCCCTCTTTTGCATTGTTGAGTTTATGGTGAACGTCAGCTTTTAAGGTCAGTCATGAGCTACTATACGGTTGGAGACTGTGTCTAGTTTCTCCTTAAGATCCTGAGGCTTAGATTGGGACATACAGTACTTGTTGAATACATAGCAAAGGTGTTTCTTAAGAAGCTTTAAAAAAAATGTATAAAGCCAGGAAATCCCACACGTCTCTTTACTCCTGTACAGCCTAGCTGGCTGGAATTGACTCATGGGATTGTGGGGGCTAGGATTTACTTTCCACTCCTGCACCAGCACTGGAACCCCCGCTGTGCTTGCTGAAATGCACTTCCTAGCACCTCATTCCTAGGACACAGTGGGGCAGGCTGTGCTAGAACATATTAATATGTACATAGTCGCTCTCCCGGGTCACCCTTTATTACTATCTTGCATGTATATTTTATAAAGTACGCAGTATATTAGTATGGTACCTCTAATGTATAGTTTATAAATAAATAACGTACAAATATTGGATTTTTTTTCTTGTGCTCCTGGGACACACCCTCAGAAAACCTTGGCGGCAGGGCTACCATGTGAGCACCGTGTGACCACACAGACCAGGCACTCCATGAGCCTTGTCTTATCCGCCCCCAGGACAACCTGACGAGAGGGTCAGTGACATCACCTGTGAGCTACGACAGGCAGCCAAGGCCCGGATGTGCCACCACGTGCCCAGGGTCCACCCAGTGGGCAGAGTGATCTGAGGCTGGGCACTGTGGGTTACCCAACCTGGTCTAGGACAGGTGACTCATAGCAGGTGCCATCAAGAGGCCTTCTTGAGGCTTGTTTCTCCTGACCAACCCAAAGGTCCCCACCAGCCTGTCCTGGCACGTGGAACCCAGCAATTAATTCTCCTTGCCTTTGTTCCTTGCTAAGCAGGCAAGCGAAACCACACCCAGTTACACAAACACATCAGCTGCACATCTGGATGGAGAACAGATGTACCTATGCAGCGGCAGGGATATCAACACTCTGATGAGTTGGCCAAGGAATGAAAAATAGCACAAATCAGCTACGGAACATTGACAAACTGGGAGCCAAACTTTGCCTCATGCCTGTGAGGCGGGATTTTCATGCGCGGTGGATGCCCAGTTCTTCCCTGTTCCTGCTCGTCAACCACGGTGAGGACGACAGTGCTGATTGCCGTGGCAACCAGAATGCTTACTGAGCACAACGAGACAAAGCTATACTTCGATGACCACCCCGGTTTACCTTCGTAAGAGCTTTGTTATCACCCCCATTTACAAGGGGTATAACTGAAGCACAGGGAGACTAAGAAACTTTCCCAACGTCACGAGCTAGAAAGAAACATGGCGAGGCAAGTGGGGTGGTCAAACCCTGCAGTGTCTCTCCATGCAGTAAGCCCCAGAGACAGGGGCCCACCTGGCTGCACAGACATTCCCAATGCCAGGGGCCAAATGTCTGTGTCCCTCAAAATTCCTATGTTGAAGCCTAACCCCGATGTGATGGTATTTGGGGGTTGGGTCTTGGAAGGTGACTAAGTCATGAGGTGGAACCCTCATCAGTGGGATCGGTGCCCTTAGAAAAGGGTCCCCAGAGAGCTCTGTGACCCCTTCTGCCGTGTGAGGACACACAGAAGGCACCATCTATGAGAAAGTGGGCCTCTCCAGACCCCACATGTCAGAACCTTGATCTTGGAATTCCCTGTCTCTGGAACTTTGAGGAATGAATTTCTGTTGTTTATAAGACACCCAGTCTACGGATTTGGTTATGACAGCTCAAAGGGACTAAGACTCCAGCATGGATGAAGTGGAGGGCCTGCTCCCTCCTTACATGGGCTCAGCTGAGAACAGTGGTGAGTCCCAGCCTGCAGCCTTGCTGTCTTGAACACCTGGGAGAAGCTGTCTGCAGGAGGAGCAGCGCAGGCAGCTGGGGGCTCTGGAGAAGTCAGCTTTCTTGCATCAGCAGGTTCTTCCCTTGCAGTTCTGATTCCCACAGCAGCCCCTCAGTCCCTCGCTGCCCCTCATCACGTGTTCCTACTGGGCCCAGAGCCGGCACACTGTGACAAACCAGACAGGTGTGGTCATGACTCTTCGGTTCAGCACAGAGAAAAAACAAAACGCAAACATCTTTTTCTTGACAGGTTTTAAAACTTAAATCTTGGGGCAGTGACAACACAAAGACTGTGTCTCATAAAATTCACTTTTGATGACTGGAGAATGTGCGCAAGGCCCTGCTCACCCACCACTGACCAGGCACACCCACGAAGGCACCCCGCATGTAAGCCTGTGTGCGGGCACATGGGCATGTTTGCAGGGGGTGTGCCTGCCTCTGATAGGGTCTCCACCATTTCCAAAAATTAAATCCTGATGCAGATGCATTCTCCATTCTAATAGAGAATTGAAGTGCACAAAAATGATTGATAACAAAAATTTTCTTTTTCACATGGGGTAAGACAATGTCTGCCAAGGCTCCAGCAACAGGAGAGAGGGAGAGAGGGAGAGGGAGAGAGAATAAATGGATAAATAAATGAATAAAATAGTAGTTGTTGTGATTAATAATTGAGTTATTTACTGCCTGGTGCTTTTCTGCTTCCACACCATGGAGATCTGAAAATAATGTAGCAGGCGAGACGGTGGGAATGGGGTCTGAACTCAACACACTGCAGACAGAAGCAAATAACAACCACTTTTCACCATGGTCTGCACCGGGCCAAGCAAAACACTCTTACAGGCCTTTCCTACTGTGAGTAATTTTCCCCAAAAAAAGCAACATTTATAGACTTTCTCTATGACCAATATTGAATTCTCCCACAGCATTTTATCTCAGAGATTTATCACTTCTGGAGCGCTGGGGACACAGCTGAGAATGTGACAAAAGCAAAGCACTGCCTTCTGCACTTGATTTCAGGGCTTCAGGGACCCTAGACTGTGTATCCTGGAACCAGCACACAGACGCCTCAATTTGCAAATGGCTGGAGGCTGTACCCCGGACATACCTGCCAGTCTGTGCGATGGGCCCAGCCCTCAACAAGGAGTTTCTCAGGGTCAGACAGGAACCCTGACGTTGGCCCACAAAAGGCCCATGGAGGAAAGGGGGCCTCACCCAGGGTTTGCAGATGACACCCCACGTAACATGTCATACAGTGCACCACAGCGTTGGGCCTGGGCCACGCTCACGACAGCAGTTTCCAGGATGAGTTTCTACAATGAGTGCTACCTTCCCCCCTCTCAGACCCCAGCTCAAACTCCACGTTCACCTGTGGACACCAGGTTTCAAGCACAAATAACAAGAGGCTCAGTTAGTACTTTAGTACTTTACAGGCACCTGTTAGTACTTTACAGGCACTGGCTCCTCTAATCCCCCATTGGCCCATTCTGCTCATTCATTTAACTGATACTTATTTTGCACTTAGCACTCATGAGCTGTGCACACAGTAAGAACTACAGAGACACAGGCTTGGTCCCTCGGAGCCCACGTGCTGGCAGAGAGGCTGCATGGGCAAAGCCAATGGTATTGGGGTCAGGGACACTGCCATAGGGAAAATGAGGTTGGGTGAGAAGAAGGGGCCATGTGTTGCCACACAGTGGCCAGGTGGCTTCCTGCACAGGGCGATGTTTTAAACACGGTGGAGCCATGCACACCTCCGGGGGCAGCAAGAGTCTCGGGCTGTGGTTGGGGTGTGAGGGCTATCAAGGAGGCCCATGGGCTGGGTCCAAGGGAGAGGTGAGCCGGGAGAGGGAGGCAGGCCACATGGGGTGGGGCTGCAGGCACTAGGGAGGATGTGGTATCAATACCTCAGGGAGCCACTGGAGGGATCTGAGCAAGAGGTGACATTATCCAACTTCCATGGGACCCTGGTCCTGTGGCCACCTGTGTGGAGAATGAACTGGAGATGGGGCAACGGTGGCACAGAGAGACTGCCGGGAGGCCAAGTCCAGGCAGGAGAGCACAGCGAACCATTGCCGGAGAAGAGGGGTTTGGCCGGACCCCAGAACTGCTCCAAGGGGAGCAGAAAAGACTTCAAGGTCATCTGGACATCAGCACAATGCCAAAAGCTTCGCAGGAGGCTTAGATGTATTGAGTGAAATGAGGGAGAGTCCCAGTCCGGGGTAGAGAGGGGAACCGCAATCTGGAGATGTAAGCTGAGCAATGCGCACCAGCCCCCACGTGGATGCACACAGTCCACAGAGACACCCTAGGGCTCAGGGGCCAGCCGTCAGCTGGAGGGACAAACCAGAGATTCATCAGGGTCACAGATGTGTCTAAAGCCACACATCCAACAGGTGCTCACTGATGCTTAGAACCAGGTGTCGTGGGATGGGATGATGGGCACACCATAGGGCACAGACAGACACCAGCATGATCCCCCACACCGACAAAACTAGACAGTCAACAATAAGTCATTGATGGGTAGCAGAGAGACAGAGAATAGAGAATGACAAGAATTAGTGTGAATCTGCAACTGTGTCCCAGCCAGGAAGGAAGGTTCAGTGTTGTCATAGAAGCCAACAATGAGGGACTTTGATCTGACAACAAGGAAATGGGGCAGGGACAGGGACTTGGCCCAGGGCCAAGTCCAAGTTTCACAGCACATTCTGTTGGAGGCCATGGACTGGCCCAGCCGCAGAGATCCCGGGGATGGAGGGGGATTTGTGGGTCAAAGCCCGGAGCCTAGCTCTGGCTCAATGAGAAGAGGAACGAGTTAACCAAGAGGAGTGGAATCCAGGGGTTCAAAGGGGGTTCTCTAAAAGATGTGCCCAAGTCCAAATCCCCAGAACCTGTGAAAGTGACCTTATTTGGAAAGTGGATCTTTGCAGAAGTAATTAAGTTAATCTCTAGATGAGGAGATCATCCAGGATTATCCAGACGGGCCCTGCCTGCAATGACTACTATCCTTACACGAAGGGGAGAGGAAGGAGGGAGGAGGCAGCAGTCACATGCCCACGGAGGAAGGGCTGGGAGTTTCAGGCCAAGGAATGCAGGAACCACCAGAAACTGGAAGAGAGTGGCTCCTGCTTGGAGCACTCACAGGGAGCACAACCCTACCTACACTTTGATTTTGTATTTCTAGCTTCCAGAACTGCAAGAGAGAAAATTTTGTGGTCAGAAGCCACCCAGCAGGTGATAAGGTGTTATGACAGCCACAAGAGGCCAACACAGCTGGCCATGACCAGGCCACTTTGACTGAGCAGGAGGCGTCCCTGTGCACAGCACTCAGAGGAGCAGGGCGCTGGGCAGGAGGGACAGAGGCGGGAGCCAAGGGTACTGCTAGATGTGCTTTGATGCCAGTTCCAGTGCAGAAACTCTGCGTCTCAACCGCGCTGCCACAAAGTGTTTTGAGGGCACATCCGGGCCAGGCCTGAGGCTCCCGAGAGGTGAAACGCAGATTCCCATCCTCTTCTGTGTTTAAATAAAATGACTGCATTATACCTTTAATCCTTTCATGCCAGGCATGAGGACACTGCATCTGGATGGCCTAATGATGCCCTGAAGGAAAGTTAAGCTGCGATACCCTTCTGGGCCAGGAGCTCTCCCCCCCATGTGGATGGTGAGGACAGGAAGAAGTGCTCTCTGAGGTGCACCCGGCTTGAGCCAGGCCCTGTGCCAAGGGCTGATGTGGATTAATCCACTCATCCTCAGAGAGGGTCTAGCACAGAGCAGAAAGTTAGAGCTGGCAGCCTGGGTTCAAGTCTCAGCCTGGCACCAATGAGCTGCATGGCCATAGCCAGTTACATGGCCTCCCTATGCCTCAGTTTACACATCTATAAAATAAGGATTATGATGTCATCAGCCTCATGGGGCTCCTGTCTTGTCATAACCTTAGACCAGCATCCCAGACACAAGAAGCACCTGGTAAAGGGCCCTGGCTGTTGACGTTGTCAATGTCAAGAGGAAGCAGTTCCCATCTCCTTCTCGCCAATGAAAGCATCGTGTCCTGGAGTGGGTAAGGGCCTTATGGAAGGGCACCCCCAAACAAGGGGCACAGACTATGCCAGTGATTCTCAACTGGGGGTGATTCTGCTCCTCAGGGACATCTGGCCAAGTCTGGAGATGTTTTAGGTTGTCTCCACTGGGGGCATCCAGTGTGGAGAGGCCAGGGATGCTGCAGAATATCCTAGTCTGTCCAGGACAGCCCCCTGCCAAGCAGAGAATCACCTGGCCTCACGCCACTAGTGCCGAGGGACCCTGCTCTAGCCCTTGACCATCCCAACACCAGCTCTTCTCCGAAGTGCACCCACATAGCACCCTTCTGCTGGAGGCTCACAGGTGTTTAAGGGCAAGGATTCCAGGGTCTAACGGGTTTGGGGAACACCACAGGCTCCAGCCTCTTCAGAGACATTGGTGCCCTCAGGCCAGTGACCAGTCCCAAGTTTCTGCCACAAAGACACTGGTCCCACGGTGGAAGTCAGCGTCCTCCAAACACTGGGGTAACAGCACCCCCCCACCCTTTCATGTTTTGCAGTCACATATTCAGAATTGCTTCCTCGGACCTGGTAGAAAGGCTCCGAAGCAGCAGGAAGGGGGAAGCTATGGAGCCCTGGGCTGTCGGTCTGTCCACCCATCACAGTACCAACCGCATGCCTTCAGTACCAGCCAGGGTCAGCACTGACGTCGGCTGCCCTTTCCCACTCGCCACAGACACCCAGGAAGACATGGCCGGAGTTCTGCCCGCGCCCACAACAGTCACCATGGAATGCTTCCAGGAAGAACAGCAGTGAACACTTCCTGATTCTTCCCTTGCAGGCCAAACACCACGGCCACCCTGGGACCCTCCTGGAAGTGACCAGAGGGCCCTGCACAGCCGGTACCAGCTGGGAGGGAAACCCCCTCAGCGCTTCCTCCTCCTAGCCTGAGCCTCCTTCTCCCTTCCTCGCAGGGTGGTCTGCAGGCCTCTATCGTCCCGAGCCCCGGAATCCTCAAGGGTAGGATGGAGCAATTACTCTGACCTAGAGAACGCACCACGAGGACAAATACGGAGCTGGCTTCCCAGGACCCAGTGAGCACCTGCTCCCAAACAAGCATCCGCTGCCTGTCCCATTCACACCACTTCTGAGACGGCCATTTGGGATCAATAGAGCAATCTCTCTCCCTCCGTCTCCCTCCACTTCCATCCCATCTTGCTTTACTTGTTTTTTTGTTTGTTTGTTTGTTTTTGCTATAACTTGTAAACACCGAGCATCTGTACACCACCTGTGTACTGTTCGCCACACCATCCTCAGGGCTGGCGTTCTCAAAGTCACTTGCTACGCTACTTTCATGTTTTTGTTTTTTTTTTCACGTATACATAAAAACTAATACGCAACTCTCAAAACAATTTTGCCGGGGTATTTTCTAATTCCTTGCTCCAAGCCTAGCTGTGCACCCCCATCCCAGCTTGTTTCGGGAGAGGCTCATTTCCAGAGGACACAGCCTCCTCCTGTTTCTCCCCAGATGCAGCCCCTCGACCTGTTCCTCCCCCAGGCGTGAGCTCTGTCCCCGACCCCCTGGTGACACGAGACCTCTGGCCGAGATCCCCACACTTAATGGGCCATCCTTTCCTCACCAGAAATAATGGAGTCGTTCAGCGCCTCCTCATCCTGATACAAAAGCAAGTCGTCCTTGAGTTCAGAATTCACGATCAGGTTCTCCTTGTTCTCCTCAGATTCCTTAGCGGCAGTTCGCTTGTTCTCCAAGGCCCCGTCAAAGCTCCATGCCTCCTCCCTCTCCTTGCCCCGCTCCACGCTGGACGTTCTCGACAGACGGACATCCACCCGCTTCTTTGGAGACCCTTTACTTTCCCTTCCTTGAAAACTAAACCAGAAAGATGGTTCAGGTTACAGGTTGCCCCCTTCACCCAGAAATCCAGCACGACTGACTTCGGAGCTTATAATTTATATCACAGAGGCAGCACCAAAATGCACGCAGCCTCTCGGCTTTTATCCTGGACTCACCAGAAGGAGCAGGAGGCTTTGAGTTCAAGGCAAATGGCTGTTTACAACATGCTGTTTTGAAAAGCTCGAACATGCAAGTAATAAAACCTGCCAAACCACAGGGCAATCAATGTTCAGGGAGAGGATTTAAGAAAAACTGAGAAGGACATTTTGTCAGTCTAATATTCCTCCAAACCATCCTGTCTCCCGTTACCTATTTTACCTCTAACAATTCACTATTTCTTACACAGATGTAGCCTCTGGTCTTTCACAGTCCATGAGACACATGTGATCCAAAAGAAGAGTCAGCTGCAGGCACAGGTTGCCTTACACTCTTGCCCAGTGAAAGCTATGACGCCCTCAGCGTCCTGGGACAAAGTGAAACAGCCACTTCTCGCTAAGTCATTCTCTCCTGCCAAGCTCCCATCCCACCCGGGGTCCTGAGGGGCTCACACAGGGGACTTTGTGGCCAGGTTCCCACAGTGCACATTCACTGTGCACCCCTCCCAGAATGTGGGAACCAAGGTCAGCTATGTAATTTGCAGAGCGAGGCACAAAATGAAAACGTGGGTTCCTTGTTCAGAAGTTATCAGGAATTTCAAGACAGTGACTGTAGAACGGGAGACCCAGCCAGGGCCCTGGGCACAGCACGAGCTGCACAGCCTGAGGCTGGCCAGGCGGGAATTCTGGCGGCACGGGTCTCCCTCACGGGGCAGGGCCTCACCTGTCCTGGCGGTGCTTCGTGGCCAGTGCCCTGTGCAGCTCCTCAATGACGCGGCTTGGGGGAAGAGGCCGGTGGACCGTGGTGAGATGCGGAGACCCCGTGGGTGTGGAGAGCTGGCCCCGGAGGGGAGGGTCAGCACTCTTCATGCCGGAGGCTTGGAAAAGTGCAGCTTGGCCTGGGGTGTGGGAGGAAGCAGCAAGAACATTAGTCTTCAGGAGCTGGGACCAAGGGTCTTGCTGAGACTGGAGACCGTGTTAGGAGAGGACACTCCCCTGCACCTCCAGGAGGCAACCCCAGCTAATGCCAAGATGCTGGACCAGGATCCCTGCTCCCAAAGCTGGAGGCCAGGGTGCATCTCTGTCCAGTTCTGCTCCACCTGTAGGGCACACCCTGCTGGGGGCTGAGCCCTGCAGGCACCGGCACCGGCATCCTCCCTGCAGGGAGTCTGGCTTAGAAAAGCCTCCTTCCTGCTTCTCTGCTATGAATTCAGCTTCCTGAAGCTGCTTCTTGTTCTTGGGAAACCCGGAAGAAACTGTGCAGCCACTCTTCAGCCTGGACGAACACCATGGCCTGCTCTGCCCTCGCCGCAGCGTCTGTTGCAGCACTTTGGGCTTGCACTTCCAGCCCTCAGAACAGTAAGGAACACATTTCTGGGCTCCAACCCTCTCCCTGTATCTCTGTCAGGAGCATCACCCCAGAAGGTGAATTGGATCGCCCTCCCATTTTCCTTAGGACATGATTCGAACTCATGGCCCAGTCTCAAGGCCCCTGGGGGTGGCCCCACTCAGCTCCCCTGCCGCATCTCCACCTCACTCTCTTCCCTCCAGCATGTGAACATCTCTCTCCTGTCTTCGAAGGCACCACACTCCCTCCAATCTGAGTCTTTGCATGGGCTGTTCTTTCTGCCTGAAATGCTTCCCTGCTCCTCTGCTAGAACATCATTTCCTTAGAGAGGCCTTGATCAGATCCCCGTCACCCGCCCCCTGGGACCTGAGCCTGCCCTGACACCTTTCCTCTTACTTGGAGTGAATCACGTTGCCTGGTCTGTTTCTTGCTCCCGGGCAGGCCTGTGTCCACCTTCCTTCCTACAATTTCCCCAGGCCTGGCACTTAAAACACGTGCAATAAACACTTGTTTACATGAAATGACTTTGAAGATGATTCTAAACAGACTTGCTCAATCAAGTCTAAAACAGTGGGACACCCCCTCCTTCCTTCACCGACCGTCTCCTGCATATGCTACAGGCCAGGAGGGGTGTCAGGTGCCCAGAAGAGCAGAGAGCCTGGGCTTTGTCTTCTGCAGATTTGGCCTCTGGTCTTGATCTACCACTTCCCAATGTGCAAGACTCTGGGAAAGTCACCGAAGCTCTCAAAGGCTTAGCCTCCCTGCCTGTAAAATGAGGCCATCAGCTCCTTTTCAGGAGCCCAGCAGCCGGCACAGGCCCAGCAGCTCTTAGGTGTTCAGCACAAACTCTCATTCCAAAAGTATCCTGGCAGGACTGATACAAACACCAGCTCCCCTTAATCCCACCAGGAAAACAAGCAGATCTAAAAGCCAGAAACAAACTCTTTCAATATAATCATAGGATGTGGCCAGCATCAATAAAAAGTATTCCTCAAAACCCAAAAGGAAACTGTAAACCTCGTGAAGGATTTTAGTTATTTCACTTTCTCCACAAGCACCTGCTTGGCCAGACAAGGCCAGGCCACAGGGAAATGGCCCAGGCCCTGCCCTAGACTGGTGGAGCCAGACAGAGGCCAGGCAGACAGAAAGAGAGCAAATGACTGTAGAAGAGAGAAGGAGATAGAAGGAGAGGTAGAGAAAGGGGCTGGGAGAGAGGAAGGGGGAGGGGGGCAAGAAGGCACCACGCAGATGGACTGAGAGTACTGGGCTGGTCTGGGGGAGGTGGTGGCTGGTTTGAGAGAGGGAGGTCAGGCAAGGCTTCTCTGCAGAGGGGACCTTTTTGCTGAGACCTGAGCAATGACAAGGAGCCAGCCATGCAAGAAGTGGCCAGGCAGGGCAGGGGCTGCAGGGAGACCCATCCCAGCTTCTGCACACTGCGCTGTCCTCTCCCCACTGGCCTCAGCCTCCCCAGGCTGCTCTTGCTCAGGGGAGTGCCCAACTCCTGAGCATAGGCAGGTGACACTCAGCATCCCCCGGCCCTGTCTCTAACCATCACTGCCTCTACTCCTCACCCCAGCCCCATAAGGAATCACTAGCCCTGTTGTACAAATAGGGAACCTGAGGCAGCATGGTTTGCCTGCTCTCGCTCAGCTTGGTGGAGCTGGGATCCCACCCGGGTCTCTGCCCCACTGTCAATCCCAGATGTGACAACCAGCACTGACCCCACGGCCCCCACAGAGCTTTGCCTGGCTCGCCCCACCCAGCCCGTGCAGGGGACCCCTTGTCACTCCCATTTCACAGATGAGGAAGCTGAGGTTCAGAAGTCACCTCGGGGCAGGCCACCAAGAGAAGGCGGGAGCTGAGATAAGCACATCGCACCCAGCTCCACTTACACTTGGCAGAGGCTGTGGGACTCCCATCCCTCTGAGTTGAGTGTCACCAACTGGACCAGGTGACAGCACAGGTAAAGGAGAGGTCAAAGCGAGAGGGGTCAACACACCTCCAGGGACCAGGCAGGTGAAACCCGGGAATGCAAGGGACCTCCTGCAATTTCTCCATGAGGGGAAGGTGGGGACCACAGCACACGGAGAGAACTCGCCCACCTTAATGGGCCTGTGGTGACTCAGAGGGTGATCAGAGATGAAGACTTTTCAAGAAAGTCCAGGAATTTGGCCTATAAACCAGGAAGCAAGCTCTCATTCGAGACACCAAATCTGCCAGCATCTTGGTCTTGGACTTCCAGGCTCCAGAAGAGTGAGGAATAAGTTTCTGTGGTTTATAAGTAACTCAGATGAACTAAGACACCTGCGGTCCTGCCTTGGGTGGAGACTCAGTTGGGCCACGGTCCCTCCTGCAGCAAGGGAAGCCCAGGTAAGGGAACTTTCTTCTTTGCTGCCATCTAGTGTTCACATGCTGAAGCACATGAACCTTTTCCCAAAGGAAAAGGAAAAAGAGGAACTGAGAAAATTAAATCAGTCACCAAAATGCAGTCTCTGCAGTAAGAAGCCAGGCCAGGACCCATAGCTTGGAACCACCCTCCTCCGCCTCCCAGTCTCAATTCAGTCCCCTTGGAAATGCATAAGTGTCAGAGTATCCCTTGATATCCTTGCAACTGAGGGCAGTGTGGAAGCCAGAAGTGTCCGCAGACTTGGGACAGAATGCCAGAATTTAGGGCGTGTGGAGTCAGAGTGAAGACCTGTGCCTTCTGAGGCTCGACCTTCCCAAGCTTAGGAGAGGCAGGAAACTCTCTGGGTTACTGAGTTATTGAGGGCCAGGAACAAATTATACATTAGCCAGAATAAAATGAGGTGAATGGTGATTAATTGAATGGACTTTCCATGGTTTCAGGTTTCAATGGAGGAAAAAGGGAGCTATCGCAAAGACCATAACAGAATGCAACATAGCACAGTTTTGCCTCCAACTTTGCACTGTAATTTATATGGCCACATCACACAAAGACTGAATATTTGGATTCATCTACAGAGATGCAGAAAGCAGACAGACAGGGTTCAGAACATGCATGCATTCATTCACCATTCATTCCTCCATGCAACCGTCATCTGCACTTGCTGAGTGCCTGCTGTATGCCCTGTACTGTGCCTGCACTTGGATTTGATGGTGAACACAAAGGTGTGGCCAGTTCTCAGGGGCTACTGTCTGGGGGGCAGGTGGTTAGAGAGAGGCAAACCATACAACAGACAGGGTATGTATGGCTCCTTGGGCAGCCTAAAGCAACAGAACAATTCACACAGTTTTGGAGACCAGAAGCCTGAAATTGAGAGGCTGGCAGGGTTAGTTCCTTCTGAGGCTGTGAGGGAAATGCTGTCCCAGGCCTCTCTCCCTGGAAAATGCTTGGTGTTCTGTGGATGCATCCCTCCCACCCCTGTGTGTCCTGTTCTGCCTCTCACATGGACGCTGTCGTTAGATTCGGGGCCTACCCTAATCCAGCATGAGCTCAGCTTGATCTTTAACTTACTGACAGTTGAGAGACGCTTATTCCAAACGAGGTCATGTTCTGAGGTTCCAGGTGGATGGGAATTTTGGGAGGACACCATTCAACCCACTAAACAAGGTGGGGCAATGCGGTAAATGCTGGAAGACGGGGCACATGGTGCTATGAGGTCAGGGGTCAGGGCTGGCTCCCCTGAAGGAGAGACAGCTTGAGCTGTGGTCCCAAGCATGCAAAGGTACTGACCAGGCAAAGCAGGAAGGAGAATGTTCCAGCAGGGAGAACAGCCAGGACCAAGTCTCAGGATGGTGGGGTGGAGGGGACGCCCCCTCACTCATCCCTCCACCCACCCAGCAGCACATCTTCCCACATACCATCCCTACTCGGGGAACCACAGGGCACACAGCCCCACATCTATCCCATCCAGAACATCCTGCAGTACCAGCTAAAGAGGCCCCCTGTGGGATGCATCTCACCTCCTCTGGTTCTGTAGTGTCTGGTTGAGAATCATCAGTTAGATTGGAATACCTAATTCGTGTTAGGCGTGCAAGGAAAATGCCCCACTGAAAGCATTTTCCACCCAAGAGTCACCTCCAGGTTGAGCGTTCACCCCATAAGGGGCAGTAAGGTCCTCAGAAAAGAGCCAGGGGCTGGGACCCAGCCCTCCCAAGCTCATGCCCAGGCTCTCCCTGTCCCAGCAGCTGACACCTCTTCCAAAAGGTGACAGTTTCCTCTTCCATGAAAGCTGGGAAGAAGCACAATGAGGATTAGGTGAGATTGCAGAGGGGAGGGCACCAGCCCCTGGCCACACGTGTAGTAGCAACAAGCTTTGGGCCCAAAACTGGGTTCAAAAGTTTCAATCATTTCCAGGACCTGGGACAAATTACTGGAGTTTCCTGAGCCTGTTTTGTCAACCACAAATGTGGCACCTGGTGCCTACCCAACAAATGGCGATTACTGATAGTGGTTAATCAGAGGTTAGGTGATTGTAACAAAATTGTCCAACTCTGCTATGTGTCATGTGTGACACTCACAGCCTTCAAAGACAGCATGCAAGGTTTTACTCTGAAAAGTCATCATCTCTTGATAAACAGCCTACTTTTTCCCTGAGAACAGGGAAAAAGTCCTGTTTGCAGCAGTAAATTCCAGACAAAAAATACCTAAGTTTGCAAAGTAATTATCTCTACTTGCTAGGATTATTCTGCCAGTATGACAAAAGCTACATAAGTGTCTGCTGTGGGGGCCTCTGTCCAGCTGTGCACCCCTATCTGACCACCAATGTCTGCTGTTTACTCCTGGCTCTGCCTTGCTGGACAGAACTTACTGGAAAGTGAAACAGCAAAACAGAGACCAGCAGAGACAGGGAAGGAGGAAGGGAGAGAGACTGACTGAAAGAGACTGAGATTCAGAGAGAAGCACAAAGAGAAAGACAGACACATGAACATCCAGAAAGAACAGAACAGAAGGGAAAGGAAAGGAAAAGAAAAAAGAAAAAGAAAAGCCAAGCCAAGCTAAAGCCAAGTCCCGTCCTGGGAACTGGCTGCATCTCTTGCATTCAGGTCCCAGAAGATGCCCTCTTTGACTCCTGCAAAGACACTCCCCTGTTTGCCTGAGGGAGACTAGGCAGTCTGCTCCTGACAACCACAGTTTCCTTGGTAAGATCTACTCCTCTGGGCCTGCCCTGAACCCCAGTCACAGAAGCTAATGATGAGAACTAGTCCATAGTGGGTGACCAATCAAGACTGGCTGAAGGTATGGATGGATGAATGGGTGGATGGACGGACAGATGGACAGCTGGATGGATGAGTGAATGGGTGAATAAATAGACAGATGATGCATGGGTGGATGAATGTATGATGGATGGATGGATGGATGGGGCAGAGAAAGGAAAGAGGATGGACAGGATGCATGTGGACCCACCTGTGACATTTTTTGTGGTTTTGGAGCTTGCCTTGGGTGGCGGAGTGGGCAGCAGTGGGGGGCTGGGGAGCTGGCCCACAGATCTCTCCAGAGGTCTGGGAGGACTGTCCAGGGAGTCAGACCCAGCTAAGGCTTGGGAGAGCTCATCGGTGGTGGGCAGGAGGCTGCCAGGGTCTGCTTCTTCACCACTGGATGCAGATGGCATCTTGGCTGGTTCAAAGGCAAAGCAGAGAGTTCAAAAACATGTTTCCTCTGACAGCAATGGAAGTAAGAGAGCAAAGCAAGAGGGTTTGGTGGGATGGGATTGTGAAGAGCATACGGAGCAGTCACTTCACACAGGCACTTGACTTCCTACAAGTTCAACTCTCAATAGAACCATCAGAAGCAAAGAGAGGAGGATGCAGAGAGGGAAGTCATTTCAATAGCATGAGGGATTCCATTCTTTGTTCCACGAGAGGTGCATGCCATAGTTCCCACCTCACCTAGGAGCAGTGTTCACCATGCCAGATTTTGGAGTCAGACACACCCAGGCTCAAGTGGTCTCTGAACTTACTCTTGGACCTTAAGTTACTAAATCTCTCCAAAACTCCATTTACTCAGGCATGGCATTGTGTTACCAACAGGCCCTCACAGGATTGTTTCTCAGTTTAAGCAAGAAATGGCCATGATACAGTGTAACCCTCCCGTCCAGCAGCTCTCATTCTTATTTGTCTGTTTGCGGCAGCGCTAATGTCTGGTATGCCAGCCTAGGGTGGGAGTGACAGCAGGAAGGATCGACTTGGAGAAAGGGTTCGGCCACCCCAGAACCCTCATCCCTCCCTTCCTAGCTGCTCATTCAGACTCCATCCACCTCCTTCACCACCACCCTCAGCCTGCTCATCCCCAGCTTTCCCTCAACCCATCAACCCTTCCCTTTCTTATTTCTCTTGGGTTCCATCATCCATTATTTCAACAACAATCTGACCAAAAGTCCCTAAGTTCTTTGCCTGGATTCCTTTCAACTCTCTGGAAAAGTTTCATCTGGGGATGAAGCTGCCACTTGTCTGCTCCTGCCCTCGCCTAGTATTGCAGGAGGAAGAGCCCATGGAGTCCACTTCAGGAAGAACTGTTGCTCTGCAGGACCCGTGGCCAAGAGCTTCCTCCTGCAGGTGCTCTGCATGACTGCTCAAGCCCTTTCTGTCCCTTCCCCACCTCCAGCTTCCCACCTTTGCTGCTCCTACCACACAGCTTCACCTGCAGCTTTACAGGTAAAACTGAGGTCATCGGACCGGGGCTCCTCTTGGATTTCTGACTCAAATGCAAACTGCTGTCCCCAATATCTCTGTTCTTCCTTACCTCTGATCCAAGAGAGGTGGTCTCCCTGGGACCAGCACTCCCTCACTTCCTGCCCTCTCAGCACACTCTTGAGTGCTAAGGCCCATGAAAGGCACCTGGCACACATCATCTTATTCAGTTTTTACAACTACCCAATGAAGACAACACAAACACTCTCCCCATTATATGTCTGAGGGAAAAGCCTGGTGGAGCTGGAGCTTGTCCTTGGGTCACTGTGTTAGCTCCTGTGGGGTTCATTCATCTATCAGCTGCTGTTTCTGGAGGTACCCAGGAGCTGCTGGTACTGTCCGTGGTGCTGAAAACACAGTGGTGGGGGAGGGAGTGTTAAAACAGGCCTAATTCCTGCCCACAGAGAGCCTCCAGCTAAACACCAGATGGAAGTATTGCATGCCCCTTGTATCCCATTAGCTATCATTAGTTTCTGTTCCTTTATTGCCCATGTTGGACGTTTTAAACTCTAATTCCCAGCCCTTTCTTACGTTAAGTTCATGACAATGGAGTCCTTATCTCAGAAGGGCCAGCCCTCCTAATGCCTGGAGAACAAAATCTCTGAAAGCAGAGATGGAGTATGTGTTGTTCTCCCCCAACAACACATACTCCAACTGCAGAGGGCAGACTCAGCTCTGTGTCATGAAGTTAGCCTGAGCTGAGAACAACCATAATTACGGTTGGCTCTATATTCTTTTGTTCTGCACGGATACCCACAAGAAAGTGCTGTTTTCATTTTATTTTTCTTATTACTATTAAACTGTCCTCAAAAGTGTTACTTCTTTAAAGGGGTTTAAGACTCCTATGCTCTGAGACTGTCATTATGTCATCTGACTTGTAACCTATAATGTCTAAGAGTCTACAACTCTGATTAGTTGTTTCACTTAGTAAGTTTTGTCCTGATAATAACATCAAAGTAAATATTTTGTGCTTTCTAGGTAAAAATAGTTGTGAGAGTTCCTTGTTAAGTCACAGGTAAGCATAGAAATGCCCATTTTCTCTATGTAGGCTCCAGTTATAACTTGGTGGAGTTTTCTGTCTTGTGTAAATCAGCACAGGCAAGTGGACACCCTCATTCTTGGGACACCACACTTCAGAGCCCATTTCCTCGGCAGCCAAGCTCATGGCCAAGACCACCAGGCATGGGGTGAACTCTCAGTAGCCAGCCCAGGCCTAGTTTTCTCCCAGGAAGTTTCCTCCTGGGGGTCCAACCTCTTTTCAGATATTCACACATCTATTATTCTGAAGCCCTTTAATGTGGTCCTTGCATCCACACCCTGCTTTGATTGTTTGGGTTTATAGGACTTCTTGTTCCAGATTGCTTCTTTGTGAATGGGTCATGCTCTCAGGGGACTGGTCACCCAGGACATTTCCAAAGTCCTGCTTTTGGGAGACAGAGATGTCATGGAAATGTCTCACCTCACCTCAGTTACACCAGAATCCAGCATCCCCCTCCTTCCTCCATGTGTTTGACCTATTTACAGATGAGTGACCCTGGTCTCCACCTTGCTTAGTGAGTCTCAGTCTCCTCATCTATACAAATATCTATAAAATACCCAACCCTGCCCACTACAAGGATGGAAAGGCCAACACGAGACCACAGCAGGGAAGGTTTGTCTAGAGCTACTCAGCACTCCTCTGACTCATCTCCTCCAGGACAATGTGGCCAGCATCTGAACTGGGCTCCAAGGGTCTAAGAGGTACCACCAAAGGAAGCATTACCAGTGAGGCAGAGCAGCCTGGGGTCAGTGTCCCCACTCCTGGGTCAGCCCCAGCCAATCATCTGGATCTATCTTCTATGTCTGATCTCCATGTAAAACTTCACTAGATAAGCACTGACTTGGGTCAGTTCCACATCCCTCTGAGCTATTGACAGGTTGTCCCCCTTGGCCTGCATCACTGACTTATCCTTCTTTTTAGGATCCCAGCAAGATCTAAAATATTCTACCCAAAACCAAACCAAACAATCTTGACCTCGTCTACACTCCCAGCTTAGTTACAATTATCTGTTCCTTTGCAAAATAAACTTATGAAAGATGACCTTTAACACTGCATCTCCACCCAGCAAGCCCTGGCCCCTCACTGAGCCAGGGCCACCCCACTCAGCCATTCACCATCTTCAACACTTTCCCCTCTGGCTTCCTGACACACACTCTCCTGGATCTCCCCTGGAGCCCTGGCCACCTCTGCTCAGCCTCTCTGGCAGGTCCCACCTCCTGCATATGAATGTCCACCTGGCCTGCCCCAGGATGCAGGCCTAGGTCCTCTTCCCAGTCTACCCCTCTCACAGGTCATTCTCATCCACTCCTCTGGCTTCAGAACTGATTCCATTTCTCTGTCAACCCTGGACCATTTCTCTGAGCTCCAGACTTCCATGTTACCAGTTGGCCACATTGGCATCTCCATCTGGAGAACAATCACATCCAAACTTGAATCTTGATCCCCACAACAAATTCTCCTGAGCCTTCCCTTCCCTCTCACTCATTCAACCATCAACCCATCTTGCAAATGTTATTGAACAACCATGGGTTCCAGGCACTATTCTAGAAGCTGTGGACATGGCACCAATCCAGCCAGATCCCTACTGCATTAGTCTCTTCTTACGCTGCTAAAAATAACTGCCCAAGACTGGGTAACATACAAAGAAAAGAGGTTTAATTGACTCACAGTTCAGCATGCCTGGGGAGGCCTCAGGAAACTTACAAACACAGCAGAAGGCAAAGGGAAGCAAGCACCTTCTTCACAATACGACAGGAAGAAGATGTACCAAGTGAAGGGGGAAGAGTCCTTTATAAAACCATCAGATCTTGTGAGAACTCACTCAGTATCATGAGAACAGCATGGGGAAAACTTCCCCCTGTGATTCAATTGCCTCCACCTGGCCTCTCCCATTGACACGTGGAGATTATGGGGATTGTGGGAATTATAATTCAAGACAAGATTTTGGGTGGGGACACAGCCACACCATATCATCCACTTTCACCAGGTTCAGTGCTCCATGCCCCACCAGCTGTCCAGCCAGACCAGATGCCCCACGCCACCCTTTTCTTGTCCTCTCCAGCCAGTAACCACCCCTTATATCTAATTCCCAGACAAGTCTCATGAACTCTACTTCCAAATAATTTCTCAGAAATATCCACTTGTCTCCCAGTGTGAGCTATCAGAACTTCTGCCTGGGCCTCCTCTCCAGCCTCTCAAGCTCCTGACAATGCTTCCCACCCCAGTGGAAACCCATTCTCCAAATCAGGGTTTGTCAGGCCTTTCCTGCAAAGGGTCAGGTAGAAAGTATTTCCAGCTTGGGCCATGTGGTCTTTGTTGCTATTACAGTCTCTGTTAGTATGGAGAACTCTGGAAGGCTGGCCAACCCAAACTACATCTTTCCTTGTTTCACACCAAAATAGATGTGAAGCCGCCCTGACCCTCAGTACTACCCAGCAGCACTTTCTGAGATGATAGACACATTTATTCCTTGTCCGTATGGTGGCCACTAGACCCTCATGACCACTGAACACTGGACAAGTGGCTGGAGTAACAAACAAGCTTAAATTTTAATTATTTCAAACAGCCACAGGGCTAGTGACTACTGCACTGGATAGGGAGCTCTGGATTTCCCAGGACTGAGTCAATGGTCACAGTGCCACTACCTTAAGCCACAGAGTAAAGGGTAAGCCTCTGAGGTCCCCTCATTCCACCTGCCCAAGGTGAGACTCTGGGTTCCCCACCCTTCACCCTGATGGCCATGAGACTCGCCACACCAGCTAGGCTCACCAAAACCCTCCTCCAGAGTCTCCCCCAACACATCCATCCTCACCACACACTGAACCTTCACATCCTTGGCCTGCCTGATGGCTTTAAGGACAGGAGAGGGTTTTCAGCATCTCCTCTCTCCCTCCCTCCTCCCCATCTTCCCTCTCCTCTGACACCGCCCTCTGCATCTCATGTGAGTGTGCAGTCACTGTTGTATCTTGGAATCTTGTCAAAACTGAAATTTCACATCTGTTAACATCTCAAGTGCTGAATCAATTTTTGAAAAAGTGGAAGAAGACACTGGCTCTGCATGTTCTCGGCATTTGGGGGACCCATCCCTTGGGGCTGGACAAGCAGAGGCTCCTTCTTACCAAATGAAATCTCAACCAGAGGCTCCTACACTGTACAAACCCCAAAGCAGGGGTCAGGGCTAGGAATGGAAATACCTGAAGCTCAACCACAGCGCCACAAGTTCACGGCTTACTGGTACCTCTTTGCTAAGCACGTTCCACTGACACCCTTCTGTGTAATCCTCACTTATTTTCCAGAGCAGGGGCTGATAAACCTTTTCTGTTCAGATGCAGACAAGAAACATTTTTGGTTTTCCAGGCTAAGAGGCAAAATCAAGAATGTTATGTAGGAACTTAACAGGAGGAAAATCTCTGCCCTGCCACTTGCCTCGAGAGGGCTACCGGGGCAGGGGGCACACTTTGCAGCCAGTTACCACCCACTGAAGACATTCTGGAGTTCAAGGGTGGCCAGCCCAAAGATGGACGTGGAGAGTCATGGTCACTTGTACTCCACCCCCGTACACCCAGCACAACCTTGGTCTCAGCTTGGGCAGCTGGCTGTGGGTCAGGTGGCTCACCAACTCCCAGATGAGGTTCCTCCACTCAGTGCCCAGTAGTTGACCAGAGCCCACGTCCCAGGAGTAGCTGGTATCAGCATAGGCCCCAGGCAGTGGTGAAGGGCAGCCACCAGTTGGGGAGACAAGTGCAGGGCTCAGGGAGGCAGGCACCTCACCGTGGTCTCCTGGCTCCCAGGACCAGCCCACTAGAGCAGTGCTCCACGGCCATGCAGACACAGACACGGGCAGTATCTGACCTGCAGTCTGCAATTTGACAGTCCTGTTCTAGACCTACATTCCAGAACATTCCAGAAGCAGAACAAATGTTTATCTCCTGTTTGGCTCTAGAGTTTAGGCTGTAGAGTGTTATGGTGAAGATCAAACCCAGTCCTGCCACTGGGTTTGATCTATTTTTATGCTCTATGGCCTGGAAAAGTGACTTAACCTCTCTGGGCTCTGTTTTCTCATCCAAAAACATGGGGCTGTTATAAGATAATAGAGTGCACACAGAACATGATCCCTGAGTGTCACTCTCCTTTTTAATTAGTGCACTCATGGGAAGGCCAGAACTCAGCCCCTGTCCCACAACAGAAGCGCTGAACAGGACCCTGTTCCCATTTGTGTCAAAACACCAGATCCTTCTGGGCTTTGTAGGGAATTCTCTGTTGCCGGTGTGGCATTCATTATTAGGCCATTTTCATGCTGCTGATAAAGACATACCTGAGACTGAGTAATTTATAAAGAAAAAGAAGTTTAAAGGACTCACTGTTCCACATAGCTGGGGAGACCTCACAATCATGACAGAAGGCGAAAGGCACATCTTACATGGTGGCGGACAAGAGAGAATGAGAATGAAACAAAAGGGGTTTTCCCTTATAAAACCATCAGATCTCATGAGGCTTATTCACTACCATGAGAACAGTACTGGGGAAACTGCCCCCATGATTCAATGATCTCCCACCAAGTCCCTCCCACAACAGGTGGGAATTATGGGAGCTACAATTCAAAATAAGATTTGGGTGGGGACATAGACAAGCACCATCCAAACAAAACCAGGAAAAGCAAAATCACCCCAAACACAAAAGCCCAAAGTCAACCCAAGTCGCCAAATCAAAGGATCAAGGAAAATAATGGTCAAAATAATTGACAGTGTCCTCCTCCTGAGATTTGCAATATTCAGATGTACCCCCTGCCACCCACACTCATAATGGTTGGGGCATGGGGAAGCAGCAACTCCAGTCCTGGATGTTGCCACCTGGATGCCAGGAGTGACCTAGGACAGCCCCTTGTGCTTTTTGATGACCCTCTCGCCCACCCCTAGCAAAGTTCATGGGAGGTTTACTTTTGAAGAGAAAGCACCTGACTTTTCAGGACAGCAGTGAGCACCACTGAAGAGATCCCAGGGGCTCCTGTAGGTGTAGACCATCACCCACGGGACATCGCGTTCTGGGCCCCCGTGAGGTTTCCCTGAACTTGTCCAAGGTCAAGGAGAGAAGCAGGGCCCAGGCTCCAGCACTCACATGACGCATTTGCCACTCAAGGATATGGCTTTGTCGGCCATTAGATGACATCTGTCTGTCATGGAATTATCCACAACACAGAGCAACTGCGCCCAGAAGTGGGCCAGCTCCCTCAGGTGCTGAGGTGCAGAATGTGGGAAGAGAACAAACAGCATCAGACACAAAGCATCAAACAGCGGGTCCCCTTGGGCTCTGCAGTAGACACCGGAGACCTAGAACCATGTTGCCTCACGGTGGCCTCAGGCTTTAACTCCTTCTATCACAAAACACTGAGGCCCAAAGCAGAAAATTAAAAGTCAGTAACACAGGGGTTGGCTCCGAAGACCAGGCTGTTAACCTTCATGAAAGGGATTGCAAACTCCAGCACCCAAAGTGCCAGGCCCATCTACAGGGACAGACTCTGTTCAGCTCCAGTGACCCTGGCTGTGTGACAGCAGGGATCCGGGGGGCCTGAACTTTGACAACTGAAAAGAGATTGCACATCTGGATTTCTGTGAACACTCCTGATTTCTAAACATTGGCTTGCAAATTTTTTAACCAGTACATTTAATGTCCCTGTGTTAGGCTACACCCTGTTTACAGGGGTGTTGTTCATGGCCAAGCTTCTGAACATTGACCTGGTGTTGTGGAGGTGAACAACGTCCCTAGTGCAGGATCCCAGGTCTGTAGGGCTGGATGAGGCCTCGGGGTTGTCCCAGGCATAGCAAACTGCAGGTGACCCCACATCCCAAAACACACGTTCTACTAGAGAGACGGCCTCTCTGGGAGCATCTATAGGCAGCTAAATACTGTGTGTTAGCACGTCCCTTTCCAAGGGTTGTTTTTGACAATGACGACGACAGATGACAATGATGGTGACAGAGGACAATGATGGTGACAGATGACAATGACGACAGATGACAATTATGACAGATGACGATGA